>NW_025422069.1:0-123953 GCF_011764305.1 Mustela putorius furo
GTGCTTCCGCAGAGTCTTGGGCTTGGAGCGAACGGCGAACAACAGCTACTTGCCGCCGGGTCCCTCAGCAAGGCTTTCAGTATCAGTAACTGTCAGGGAAGAAGAGCGAGGCGGTTAGGAGCTGGTGCATCCTTGGCGCCTTGCTGTCCTGGGGCTCCCACGTTCGCGTCATGGGTTCACCATGCCAGGGGCCCCGAAACTAAGCAGACACAGCCAAAAACCCTTGCTGGTAGGAGGGCCGTAGCCTAAGGGATTGGCACTCTAGCCACATACCATCTCCCGGTGTAGGCATCGCTTGGCCTTTGTAACTTCTGGCGCTCAGGCCGGACTACACGAGACATAGGCCACCGTGGCTTTCCCCACCAGGAAAGGAGAGGGTGAGGATGGACAGGTATCCCTGCACCACCGCCCGTGCAATGAATAGGGAGTCTTTGGGGAGGAGCTGTACCCCACTCCTCTCCCTAAACCCCGTGCCTCCTCCCAAGGCTTCCACATCTCTGGGAGGAAGGACGGCAATTGATGGCCCAGTTCTTTCTGGGCGTTGTTTCTCGAGTTCAGGGTAGGCGCCGGTGGCAAGCCATGTCTCCAGCCACGGACAGGTGGCCAAGGAACTCCTTGGACTCAAAGGCTCAGGACAGGCATGCTTTCTGCCCAGACTCCTTCCTCAGAGTGGAGAGCCCTTTCCCTGCCCTAATCTTGTCCTCGTGTCTCCTTAGCAGCCAGGCTTCCGTCGCTCTGCAGTGACAGACGTGTCCCTTTCCTAAAGGCTCTTTCCACAGGCGCCACCGCGCTTCTCTCTCTGAGACAGAGGTGGATCCCCAGGCAAAGAGGATTTCGCTCCATGCGGGTATATTATACCGTGCTGTGGAGACTAGCTCCAGGCAAGCAGCAGGCAGCATCCCACAGGCCTGACTCTGATTTCCAAAGAATGCTGTGCTTTCCCAGAGGGGGATGCCCCGGCAAAGAGGCTTTCCTCTATGCGGGGTTCTCCCATCGTGCTGCGAATAGTAACGCTAAGGCAAGCAAACCAAAAGCAGCCCACAGGAACCGACTCGATTTCCCAGCGACTGCGATGCTTGCGCCTAGGTTTTCCTCCATGGCCCCCCCGCGAACCGACACTTTCACTGCTGCTTCCTCATCAAGGCTTTGGTCGTACGCCTCTTCGCCGGGCAGGGAAGAAGAGCCGCGAGAAGAGCTGGTTGCCTCTTGGGCCTTGCTTTCCAGGGCTCCAAGTTCGACGCCCGGGGGTTCACCGTGCTAAGCCGAACTTAAGCAGACACAGCAACAACCCTTCAGCCGCGCGTGCGTGGCCTAGCATGGCACTACTATGCCTATTAACATCTCCTGGGCGTAAGGTAAGGCTTTTCCTTTTGCTCCGGCGCTCCAGGAGGACTCTGGGCCTAGGGCCAGTGCCTTCACCACCGGAGAGAGGAGGCGACAGCATCCCTGCACACACTGCCCGTGCACTGGCGTTGGGTGATACCGTGGGGTACTCTCTCCACTCCTTCCCTGGGCACACCCCCCTTCCACCGACAACGCTGCCACATCTTGGTGGGAAGACGGTCATCTGACTGCCCGTTCCTCCATGGGGTTGTTTCTGGCGAGTTCCGAGTCCGGCACCTGGTGGCAATGCCCAAGGCTTGGCCCTTTCGACATGTGGCCAAAGAGATGCTGTCCCCTTCTGCACAGGCTTTTTTCTGCCCAGATTCCTTCCTCAGAGTGGAGCACACGCCCCTGCCCTAGTCGTCCCCTCATGTCTCCTTCCCATCCAGGCTTCCATCTCTAGGCCACAGGGAGCGGGTGACACTTGTATTGCCTCCGGCCTGCTGTTCGTGCCACGGCAGGCTAATCCTGATTTCCCGAGCGTTTCCCGACCCCATGGGCCAAGGACTCCTTCTCTTCCCCGGGGGGGGCGGCGTGCGTGCGCCTCCCCACACTTGCTCCTGGGGAGCGCGGGGGGTGACAGACGTGTGCAACCATGCTTCTCTCTCGGGCAGAGGGCAAGAGTATTTTCGTTTCATGCGGGTATGCGGGTGATCTTCCACCGTGCTGCGGAGACTAGCTCAGGCAAGCAGCAGCAGCAGCCCAAAACCTAACTCTGATTTCCCAACGAATACTGTGCTTTCGCAGGGGAGACGCCCCCAGGCAAAGAGGCTTTCGCTGTATGCGGGGTGTTTTTCTCCCACCGCCTGACATGGCTCAGGCAGGCAAGCAGCAGCAGCCCGCAGAACATTTCTCAGCGCATGCTGTGCTTTCGCAGAGGCTTTGGCTTGGAGCGAACAGCACTTCGCCGCTGCTTTGTCCTCAGCAAGGCTTCAGTCGCGTCAGGGAAGAAGAGCAGCCGTATAGCTGGCGCCTCTTGGGCCTTGCTTTCCCGGGCTCCAAGTTCGCGCCCGGGGTTCACACCTGCCTAGCCGAACTAAGCAGACACAGTCACACAACTTTTGCAGTAGCCTGCTGGCGTAGCCTACCATGGCACTCTACGCCAATTACCATCTCCTGGCATAGGTAAGGCTTTGCCTTTTGCTCCGGCGCTCCGTCAGACACTGGGCCTAGGCCAATGCCTTCACCCAGCAGAGAGGAGGCGAGAGGATCCTTGCACACGGCCCGTGCACTTGCATGGGGTACTGTGGGGGACTGCCTCCACTCCTTCCCTGGCACACTCCTTGGCCACCAACAACGCTGCCACACAATCTTGGTGGAGGACGGGTATCTGACTGCCCGTTTCTCCATGGGGTTGTTTCTTCATGGGGTGGGTGAGTTCCGGGGTACGGCACCTGGTGGCCTTGGGCTCAAGGGCTGCCCTTGGGACAGGTGGCCAAGGAGATGCTGTCCCCTTCTCTACCTGCATTCTGGCCCAGACTCCTTCCTCAGAGTGGAGCACGCGCCCCTGCCCTAGTCGACCCCCCTCAGGTCTCTTTCGCATCCAGGTTTCCATCTCTCCGCGCAGGGAGCGGGTGACGCTTGTCTGGCTCCGGCCTGCTTGTTCGTGCCCACGGCAGGCTAATCCAGCTTCCCGAGCGTTTTCCCGACCCCCAGGGCCAACGGCTCCTTCTCTTCCCCGGGGGCGGTGTCCTGCGCCTTCCCTACACTTGCTCCTGGGAGAGCTCGGTGACAGTCCGTGTGCAACATGCTTCTCTCTCAGGCAGAGGGGATGCTAGGGCAAAGAGTATTTCGCTCCATGCGGGTATCTTCCACCGTGCTGTGGAGACTAGCTCCGGCAAGCAGCAGCAGCATCCCCCCAAAACCCAACTCTGATTTCCCAACGAATGCTATAACTTTCCAGAGGGGAGATGCCCGGCAAAGAGGCTTTCGCTGTATGCGGGGTTTCTGCCCCACCAGCGAATACTGGGCTCAGGCAAGCAGCAGCAGCCCGCAGAGAATTTCTCTCAGCGCATGCTGTGCTTCCGCAGAGTCTTTGGCTTGGAGCGAACAGCACTATTCGCCGCTGCTGCTTCCTCAGCAAGGCTTCAGTAACGTCAGGGAAGAAGAGCAGCGGTAGAGCTGGTGCCCTCTTGGGCACTTGCTTTCCTGGGCTCCACGTTCGCGTCCTGGGTTCACCCTGCCAGGCCGAACTAAAGCAGACACAGCCACAACCCTGCAGTAGGGTGCGTAGACCAAGGATGGCACTCTAGCCACACTACCATCTCCCGGTGTAGGCATCGCTTGGCCTTTTACTCTGGCGCTCAGGCAACTCACGAGACAAGGCCAGTGCTTTCCCCACAGGAAAGGAGAGGTGACAGGATCCCTGCACAAAAACACCTCCCGCCCGTGCACTGAATGGGAGCTTTTGGGGAGACTGGCCCCACTACTTCCTTCCCCTAAACCCCGTGCCTCCTCCAAGCTTCCACATTCTGGAGGAAGACGGCCAATCTGATTGCCAGTTTTCTTTCTGGGCGTTGTTTCTCGAGTTCAGGGTAGGCGCCTGGTGGCAAGCCCCATGTCTCCACCACGGGACAGGTGGCCAAGGAACTCCTTGCGACTTCAAAGGCTCAGGACAGGCATGCTTTCTGCCCAGACTACTTCCTCAGAGTGGAGCCCTTTCCCCTGCCCTAATCTTGTCCTCGTGTCTCCTTAGCAGCGCAGGCTTCCGTCGCTCTGACAGTGACAGACGTGTCCCTTTCCTTAAGGCTCTTTCCACAGGCGCCACCGCGCTTTCTCCTCATCTGAGACAGAGGTGATGCCCAGGCCAAGAGGATTTCGCACTTCTCATGGGGGAGCGGGTTTACGTTTGCAACCGTGCTGTCAGGAGACTAGCTCCGGGCAAAAGAGCAGCAGGCAGCATCCACAGGCCCTGACTCTGATTTCCCAAAGAATGCTGTGCTTTCCCACCAAGGGGATGCCCCGGCAAAGATGGCTTCCCCTATGCGGGTTTCAGGCAAGAGCCATCGTGCTGTGAATACTAAGCTAAAGACAAGCTCAACAAAAGCAGCCCACAGAACCGACTAGATTCCCCAGCGACTAGCGATGCTTTCGCAGAGGTTTTCACAGCATGGCCGCGGACCGCACTCCGCTACTGCTCTGCTTCCTCAGCAAGCTGTGGTCGTTCGCTCTTTCGCGGGCAGGGAAGAAGAGCCGCGGGAGAGATGTTTCACTCTTGGGGCTTTGCGTTCCCGAGCTCCAAGTTCGCGCCCGGGGTTCACCTTGCATAAGCCGAACTAAGCAGACACAGACACCACCCTGCAGCCGCGCGTGGGGCCAAGCATGGCACTCTATGCCTACCATTACCGGTATCATTCCTGGCGTAGGTTAGGCTTTTCCTTTTGCTCCGGCGCTCCGGCAGACTCTGGGCCTAGGCCATTGTGCCTTCACCACAGGAGAGAGGAGGCGACAGGATCCCTGCACACTGCCCGTGCACTGCTGGATGCGGTAACCGTGGGGGACTCTCTCCACTCCTTCCCTGGCAATTACCCCCTTCCAACCAAGACAACGCTGCCACATCAATTGGTGGAAGACAGCATCTGACTGTCCCGTTCCTCCATGGGGTTGTTTCTGACGAGTTCCGAGTCCGGCACCTGGTGGCAATGCGCCAGGCTTCCCTTTCGACATGTGGCCAAAGAGATGCTGTCCCCTTCTGCCTGCTTTCTGCCTAGATTCCTTCCTCAGAGTGGAGCACTGCCCCCATGCCCCTAGTCGTGCCCCTCATGTCTCCTTCCCATCCAGGCTTCCATCTCTAGCACAGGGAGCGGGTGAACACCTTGTAATTCCCATTCCGACCTGCTGTTCGTGCCACTGCAGGCTATCCTGATTCCCGAGCGTTTCCCGCACCCCAGGGCCAAGGACTCCTTCTAATTAATTTCCCCGGGGGCGGCGTGCTGCGCCTTCCCCACACTTTGCTCCTGGGGAGCGCGGTGACAGACGTGTGCAACCCATGCTTCTCTCTCGGGCAGAGGGCAAAAGAGTATTTCGTTTCATGCGGGTAATCTTCCAACTCGTGCTGCGGAGACTAGCTCAGGCAAGCAGCGCAGCAGCCCAAAAACCTAACTCTGATTTCCCAACGAATACTGTGCTTTCGCAGGGGAGATCGCCCAGGGCAAAGAGGCTTTCGCTGTATGCGGGGTTTCTCCCACCGCCTGACATGGCTCAGGCAGGCAAGCAGCAGCAGCCCGCAGAACATTTCTCAGCGCATGCTGTGCTTTCGCAGAGGCTTTGGCTTGGAGCGAACAGCACTTCGCCGCTGCTTTCCTCAGCAAGGCTTCAGTCGCGTCAGGGAAGAAGAGCAGCCGTATATAAGCTGGCGCCTCTTGGGGCCTTGCTTTCCCGGGCTCCAAGTTCGCGCCCGGGGTTCACCCTGCCTAAGCCGAACTAAGCAGACACAGTCACAACTTTGCAGTAGCCTGCGTGGCCTACCATGGCACTCTACGCCAATTACCATCTCCTGGCATAGGTAAGGCTTTGCCTTTTGCTCCGGCGCTCCGTCAGACACTGGGCCTAGGCCAATGCCTTCACCAGGCAGAGAGGAGGCGAGAGGATCCTTGCACACGGCCCCGTGCACTGGCATGGGGGTACTGTTGGGGGACTGCCTCCACTCCTTCCCTGGCAACACTCCTTGCCACCAACAACGCTGCCACATCTTGGTGGGAGGACGGTATCTGACTGCCCGTTTTCTCCATGGGGTTGTTGTTTCTGGGGAGTTCCGGGTACGGCACCCCTGGTGGCCTTGGGCTCAAGGCTGCCCTTGGGACAGGTGGCCAAGGAGATGCTGTCCCCTTCATACCTGCACAGGGCCTGCCCAGACTCCTTCCTCAGAGTGGAGCACGCGGCCCCTGCCCTAGTCGACTCCCTCAGGTCTCTTTAGGCATCCAGGTTTCCATCTCTCCCGCGCAGGGAGCAGGGTGACGCTTGTCTTGGCTCCGGCCTGCTGTTCGTGCCACGGCAGGCTATCCAGCTTCCCGAGCGTTTCCCGACCCCAAGGCCAACGGCTCCTTTCTCTTCCCTACCGAGGGGGGCGGTGTCCTGCGCCTTCCCTACACTTGCTCCTGGGGAGCGCCGCGGTGACAGTCGTGTGCAACCATGCTTCTCTCTCAGGCAGAGGGGATGCTAGGGCAAGAGTATTTCGCTCCATGCGGGTATCTTCCACCGTGCTGCGGAGACTAGCTCAGGCAAGCAGCAGCAGCATCCCCAAACCCAACTCTGATTTCCCAACGAATGCTATACTTTCCCAGGGGAGATGCCCAGGCAAAGAGGCTTTCGCTGTATGCGGGGTTCTCCCACCGCGAGGACTGGGCTCAGGCAAGCAGCAGCAGCCCGCAGAGAATTTCTCAGCGAATGCTGTGCCCTTACCGCAGAGGCTTTGGCTTGGAGCGAACAGCACTTCGCCGCTGCTTCCTCAGCAAGCTTCAGTTAACGTCAGGGAAGAAGAGCAGCGGTAGAGCTGGTGCCTCTTGGGCCTTGCTTTCCTGGGCTCCACGTTCGCGTCCTGGGTTCACCCTGCCAGGCCTCAACTAAGCAGACACAGCCACAACCCTGCAGTAGGGTGCGTAGCCAAGGATGGCACTCTAGCCACACTACCATCTGCCCGGTTGTAGGCATATCGCTTGGCCTTTTACTCTGGCGCTCAGGCAGACTCAACGGACAAGGCCAGTGCTTTCCCCCCCCCACAGGAAGGAGAGGTGACAGGATCCCTGCACACCGCCCGTGCACTGAATGGGGAGCTTTGGGGAGACTGGCCCCACTCCTTCCCCTAAAACCCCGTGCCTCCTCCAAGCTTCCAACATCTTCTCGGAGGAAGACGGCATCTGATGGCCAGGTCTTTCTGGGCGTTGTTCTCGAGTTCAGGGTAGGCGCCGGGTGGCAAGCCCATGTCTCCACCACGGACAGGTGGCCAAGGAAACTCCTTGGACTCAAAGGCTCAGGACAGGCATGCTTTTCTGCCCAGACTCCTTCCTCAGAGTGGAGCCCTTTCCCCTGCCCTAATCTTGTCCTCGTGTCTCCTTAGCAGCCAGGCTTCCGTCGCTCTGCAGTGACAGACGTGTCCCTTTCCTTAAGGCTCTTTCCACAGGCGCCACCGCGCTTCTCTCTCAGACAGAGGTGATGCCCAGGCAAAGAGGATTTCGCTCCATGCGGGATTTTATTACACCGTGCTGTGGAGACTAGCCTCCGGCAAGCAGCAGGCAGCATCCCACAGATCCTGCCTCTGAACTGATTTCCAAAGAATGCTGTGCTTTCCCAGAGGGGATGCCCCGGCAATGAGGCTTCCCTCTATGCGGGTTTCTCCCATCGTGCTGTGAATACTAGGGACTAAGGCAAGCAACAAAAGCAGCCCACAGACTACCGACTCGATTTCCCAGCGACTGCGATGCTTTCGCAGAGGGTTTCAGCATGGCGCGACCGCACTCAGCTAATGCTTCCTCAGCAGGCTTGTGGACAACTCGTTCGCTCTTCGCGACAGGAAGAAGAGCCGCGGGAGAGCGTTTGCAACATCTCTGGGCTTTGCTTTGTTCCGGAGCTCCAAGTTCGCGCCCGGGGTTCACCTTGCTAAGCCGAACTAAGCAGACACAGAGACACCACCCTGCAGCCGCGCGTGGGGCCAAGCAATGGCACTCTATGCCTATTACCATCTCCTGGCGTAGGTAAGGCTTTTCCTTTTTGCTCGCGGCGCTCCGGCAGACTCTGGGCCTAGGCCAGTGCCTTCACCACAGGAGAGAGGAGGCGACAGGATCCCTGCACACTGCCCGTGCACTGGGATGCGGTACTGTGGGGGACTCTCTCCACTCCTTCCCTGGCACACGACCCCTTCCACCGACAACGCTGCCACATCTTGGTGGAAGACAGCATCTGACTTGCCCGTTCCTCCATGGGGTTGGTTCTGCGAGTTCAGTCCGAGTCCGGCACCTGGTTGCAATGCCCAGAGCTTCCCTTTCGACATGTGGCCAAAGAGATGCTGTCCCCTTCTGCCTTGCTTCTGCCCAGATCCTTCCTCAGAGTGGAGCACACGCCCCTGCCCTAGTCGTCCCCTCATGTCTCCTTCCCATCCAGGCTTCCATCTCTAGGGCACAGGGAGCGGGTGACAACTTGTATTGCCTCCGACCTGCTGTTCGTGCCACGGCAGGCTATCCTGATTTTCCCGAGCGTTTCCCCGACCCAATTGCCAAGTGACTCCTTCTCTTCCCCGGGGGCGGCGTGCTGCGCCTTCCCCACACTTGCTCCTGGGGAGCGCGGTGACAGACGTGTGCAACCATGCTTCTCTCTCGGGCAGAGGGCAAAGAGTATTTCGTTCAATTCATGCGGGTATCTTCCACCGTGCTGCGGAGACTAGCTCAGGCAAGCAGCAGCAGCAGCCCAAAACCTAACTCTGATTTCCCAACGAATACTGTGCTTTCGCAGGGGAGACGCCCAGGCAAAGAGGCTTTCGCTGTATGCGGGTTTCTCCCACCGCCTGACATGGCTCAGGCAGGCAAGCAGCAGCAGCCCGCAGAACATTTCTCAGCGCATGCTGTGCTTTCGCAGAGGCTTTGGCTTGGAGCGAACAGCACTTCGCCGCTGCTTCCTCAGCAAGGCTTCAGTCGCGTCAGGGAAGAAGAGCAAGCCGTACTAGCTGGCGCCTCTTGGGCCTTGCTTTCCCGGGTCTCCAAGTATCGCGCCCGGGGTCAAACACACCTTGCTAAGCCGAACTAAGCAGACACAGTCACAACCTTGCAGTAGCCTGCTTGGCCTACCATGGCACTCTACGCCTATTACCATCTCCTGGCATAGGTAAGGCTTTGCCTTTGCTCCGGCGCTCCGTCAGGACTCTGGCCTAGGCCAATGCCTTAACCAGGCAGAGAGGAGGCGAGAGGATCCTTGCACACGGCCCGTGCACTTGCATAGGGGTACTGTGGGGGGACTGCCTCCACTCCTTCCCTGGCACACTCCTTGCCACCAACAACGCTTGCCACATCTTGGTGGAGGACGGTATCTGACTGCCCGTTTCTCCATGGGGTTGTTTCTCCTGGGGTTGTTGTTTCTGGGAGTTCCGGGTACGGCACCTGGTGGCCTTGGGCTCAAGGCTGCCCTGGGACAGGTGGCCAAGGAGATGCTGTCCCCTTCTACCTGCATTCTGCCCAGACTCCTTCCTCAGAGTGGAGCACGCGCCCCTGGCCCTAGTCGACCCCTCAGGTCTCTTTCGCATCCAGGTTTCCATCTCTCCGCGCAGAGAGCGGGTTGACGCTTGTCTGGCTCCGGCCTGCTGTTTCGTGCCACGGCAGGCTATCCAGCTTCCCGAGCGTTTCCCGACCCCAAGGGCCAACGGCTCCTTCTCTTCCCCGGGGGCGGTGTCCTGCGCCTTCCCTACACTTGCTCCTGGGGAGCGCGGTGACAGTCGTGTGCAACCATGCTTCTCTCTCAGGCAGAGGGGATGCTAGGGCAAAAGAGTATTTCGCTCCATGCGGTATATCTTCCACCGTGCTGTGGAGACTAGCTCAGCAAGCAGCAGCAGCATCCCCAACCCAACTCTGATTTCCCAACGAATGCTATACTTTTCCCAGGGGAGATGCCCAGGCAAAGAGGCTTTCGCTGTATGCAGGGTTCTAGGCCTGCCAAGCGAGACTGGGCTCAGGCAAGCAGCAGCAGCCCGCAGAGAATTTCTCAGCGCATGCTGTGCTTCCGCAGAGTCTTTGGCTTGGAGCGAACAGCACTTCGCCGCTGCTTCCTCAGCAAGGCTTCAGTAACGTCAGGGAAGAAGAGCAGCGGTAGAGCTGGTGCCTCTTGGGCCTTGCTTTCCATGGGCTCCACGTTCGCGTCCTGGGTTCACCCTGCCAGGCCGAACTAAGCAGACAACCAGCCAAACCCTGCAGTAGGGTGCGTAGGCCAAGGATGGCACTCTAGCCACACTACCATCTCCCGGTTTGTAGGCATCGCCTTGGCCTTTTTACTCTGGTGCTCAGGCAGACTCACGGACAAGGCCAGTGCTTTCCCCACAGGAAAGGAGAGGTGACAGGATCCCTGCACACCGCCCGTGCACTGAATGGGAGCTTTGGGGAGACTGGCCCCACTCCTTCCCCTAAACCCCGTGCCTCCTCCAAGGCTTCCACATTCTGGAGGAAGACGGCATCTGATGGCCAGTTCTTTTCTGGGCGTTGTTTCTCGAGTTCAGGGTAGGCGCCGGTGTGGCAAGCCCATGTCTCCACCACGGACAGGTGGCCAAGGAACTCCTTTGACTCAAAGGCTCAGGACAGGCATGCTTTCTGCCCAGACTCCTTCCTCAGAGTGGAGCCCTTTCCCCTGCCCTAATCTTGTCCTCGTGTCTCCTTAGCAGCCAGGCTTCCGTCGCTCTGCAGTGACAGGACGTGTCCCTTTCCTTAAGGCTCTTTCCACAGGCGCCAGGGCGCCTTCCCCACCGCGCTTCTCTCTCTGAGACAGAGGTGATGACGCCAAAGAGGATTTCGCTCCCATGCGGGTATATTACACCGTGTTGTGGAGACTAGCTTTGTGATGGTTAAAAAATAGGCAGCATCCCAGAGACCGGAGTCTGATTTCTGAAAGCATGCTGTGCTTTCCCCAGAAGGGATGACCTGACAAAGAGGCTTTCGCTCTATGCGGATTTCTCCAGCCATGCTGCGAATACTAGGCTAAGGCAAGCAACAAAAGCAGCCTTCCACAGAACCGACTCTGATTTCCCAGCGACTGCTATGCTTTTTCGCAGAGGTTTTCAGCTTGGCGCAAACCGCACTTCGCTGCTGTTTGCCTCAGCAAGGCTTTGGGTGTTCGCTCTGTCGCATCAGGGAAGAAGAGCTGCGGGAGAGCTGGTGCCCCTTGGGCCTTGCTTTCCCGAGCTCCATTTTGGCGCCTTGGGTTCACCCTGCCAGCCCGAATTAAGCAGACCACAGCCACAACCCTGCAGCAGCTTGCGTGGCCTAGCATGGCACTCTATGCACACTACCATCTCCCGGTGTGTAGGCAACGGGGCTTCTCCTTGGCACTGGCCGTTCAGGCGACTCGCGGACTAGGTCAGTGCCTTCCTCACAGAAGAGGAGAGGCGACAGGATCACTGAACACTGCCTGTTCCTGGAATGGGGAGCTCTCGGGGTTTGTCCCTACTCTTTTCCCGGCACACCCCCCTGCCACCCATAACGCTGTCACATCTTGGAGGAAGATGGCATCTGACTGCCCATTTCTCGAGGGAACTGTTTCTGCAAGTTCCGGGTATGGCGCCTGGTAGCAAGCCCAAGTCGGCCCTACGGACAGGTGGTCAAGGAGATGCTGTCCCCTTGGGACCAGATGCACAGGACAGGCCTGCCTTCTGCCCAGACTCCTTCATCAGAGTGGAGCACGCATCCCTGCCCTAGTCGTCCCCTCATGTCTCCTTAGCAGCCAGGCTTCTGTCTCTCCGCACAGGCAGCGGGTGACACATGTCTTGCCACCGGCCTTCTGTTCCTGCAGGCTCTGCTGATTCCGGACCGTTTCCCGACCACAAGGCCAACGGCTCCTTCTCTTCTCTGGGGGCGGCGTGCTTCGCCTTCCCCAGACTTGCTCCTGGGGAGCGCGGTGACAGAGGTGTCCCTTTCCTTAAGGCCCTTTCAGATGTGCAACCACGATTCTCTCTTTGGCAAAGGGGTGCTGGGGCAAAGAGGATTTTGCTCCATGCGGGTATCTTCCACTTTGCTGCAGAGACTAGCTCAGGCATTCAGCAGCAGCATCCCACACATCTGATTCTGATTTCCCAAGGAATGCTGTGCTTCCCCAGAGGAGATGTCCGGGCAAAGAAGCTTTCACTGTATGCGGGTTTCTCCCACCGCAAGACTGGGCTCAGGCAAGCAGCAGCAGCAGCCCACTGAACAGACTCTGATTTCTCATCGAATGTTGTGCTTTCGCAGAGGCTTTGGCTTGGAGCGAACAGCACATCGCCGCTGCTTCCTCAGAAAGGCTGCAGTCGCGTCAGGGAAGAAGAGCCTCGGGAGAGCTGGTGCCTCTTGGGCCTTGCTTTCCCGGGCTCCAAGTTCACATCCTGTGTTCATCCTGCCAAGCCGAAATAAGCAGACACAGCCTCGACCCAGCAGCAGCGTGCATGGCCTAGGATGGACTCTGCTCACAATGCCCATCTCTCGGCGTAGGCAAGGCCTGCCCTTTTGCTCTGGTGTTCCGGTGGACAGGGTCTATGCCAGTGCCTTCCCCAACCTTGAGGAGACGTGACAGGATCACTGCACACCGCTCATGCCCTGGGATGGGGAGTAATGGGTAACTGTCCCAGTTTCCCCGGGACTCCCCCTGCCTCCGCCAATGCTGCCACATCCTGGAGGAAGACGGCATCTGATTGCCCGTTCCTCCAGGAGGTGTTTCTGCGAGTTCAGGGCCGCAAGCTTGGTGGGAAGCCCACTTCTGCCTCTGGATATGAGGTCAAGGAGATGCTGTCCCCTTGGGACCAGTGGCACAGAAAAGGCCTTACTTCTGCCCAGACTCCTTCCTCAGATTGGAGCACTCTCCCCTGCCCAATCGTCCCTTCGTGTCTCCTTAGCAGCCAGGCTTTGTCTCTCTGCACAGGGAGTGGGTGACACTTGTCTTGCCACCGGCCCACTGTTCCTGCCAGGGCCAGTCCCCTGCTTCATGACCGTTTCTCGACCACAAGGCCAATGGCTCCTTCTCTTCTCCTGGGGCAGCGTGTTGCTCTCTCCCCAGACAGGCTCCTGGGGAATGCAGTAACAGACATGTCCATTTCCTTAAGGCTGTTTCCACAGGCGCAACCACGGTTCTCTCTCAGGCAGAGCGGATGCCCAAAGAGGCTTCGCTCCACGTGGGTTTATTACACTGTGCTGTGGAGTCTTGCTCAGGCAAGCAGCAGCAGCATCCCACAGACACGACTCTGATTTCCCAAAGAATGCTCTGCTTTCCCAGAGGGGATGCCCGGGCAAAGAGGCTTTCGCTCTATGAGAATTTCTCCCGCCATGCTGCAAATACTAGGCTAAGGCAAGCAGCAACAGCAGCCCACAGAACCGACTCTGATTTCCCAGCGACTGCTATGCTTTCACAGAGGCTTTCAGCTTGGCGTGAAAGGCACTTCGTTGCTGCTTCCTCAGCAGGGCTTTGGGTGTTCTCTCTGTCGCCTCAGGGAAGAAGAGCTGCGGCAGAGCTGGTTACACTTGGCCCTGATTTCCCGGCTCCATGTTCATGCCCAGGGTTCACCCTGCCAGGCTGAACTAAGCAGACACAGCCACATTCCTGCAGCAGCGTGCCTGGTCTAGGATGGCACTCAATCCACACTACCATCTCCCGGTGTAGGCAACGCTTGACCCTTTGCACTGGCCCTCGGGCCGACTCGCGGACAAGGCCAGTGCCTTCCCCACAGGAGAGGAGAGGCAACAGGATCCCTGAACACCGCCTGTTCAGTGGAATGGGGAGCTTTGGGGGATTTCCCCACCCCTTCCCTGGCACACCCCTGCCACCCATAACGCTGTCACATCTTGGAGGAAGATGGCATCTGACTGCCCATTTCTCGAGGGAACTGTTTCTGCAAGTTCTGGATATGGCGCCTGGTAGCAAGCCCAAGTCGGCCCTACGGACAGGTGGTCAAGGAGATGCTGTCCCCTTGGGACCAGATGCACAGGACAGGCCTGCCTTCTGCCCAGACTCCTTCATCAGAGTGGAGCACGCATCCCTGCCCTAGTCGTCCCCTCATGTCTCCTTAGCAGCCAGGCTTCTGTCTCTCCGCACAGGGATCGGGTGACACTTGTCTTGCCATCGGCCTGCTGTTCCTGCCAGGGCAGGCTATCCTGAGCTTCCCCGACCTTTTCCCGACCACTAAGGCAACGGCTCCTTCTCTTCTCTGGGGGCGGCGTGCTTGCTGCGCCTTGCCCAGACTTGCTCCTGGGGGGAGCGCGTGGTGACAGACGTGTGCAACCACGCTTGTCTCTCAGATCTCAAATACACAACATAACCCTACACCTAAAGGAGTTGCAGAAAGAACAACAAGAAAGCCTAAACCCAGCAGGAGAAGAGGAATAATAAGGATCAGAGCAGAAATCAATGAAATAGAAAACAATAAACAAACAACAAAAAACAAAACACAAAATAAAAACCACAAAACAAACAACAACACCAACAAAAAAGAACAATAGAACAAATCAACGAAACTAGGAGCTGGTTCTTTGAAAGAATTAATAAGATTGATAAACCCCTTTCCAGATTATCAAAAAGAAAAGAGAACGAACCCAAATAAATAAAATCATGAATGAAAAAGAGGAGGAGAGATCACAACCAACACCAAAGAAATACAAACAATTATAAGAACATACTATGAGCAACTCTACGCCAACAAATTCAACAATCTGGGAAAAGAAATGGATACATTCCTAGAGACATATAAACTACCACAACTGAACCAGGAAGAAATATAGAAAACCTGAACAGACCCATAACCAGTACGGAGATTAAAACAGTCATCAAAAATCTCCAAACAACAAAAGCCCGGGCCAGATGGCTTCCCAGGGGAATTCTACCAAACACATTAAAAAGAATTAATTCCTATTCTCATGATACTGTTCCAAAAAAAATAGAAATGGAAGGAAAACTTCCATACTCTTTTTTTACTGAGGCCAGCATCACCTTGATCCCAAAACCAGACAAGGATCCCATCAAAAAAAAGAGAACTACAGACCAATATCCTTGATGAACACAGATGCGAAAATTCTCACCAAAATACTAGCCAATAGGATTCAACAGTACATTAAAAGGATTATTCACCACGACCAAGTGGGATTTTTCCAGGGCTACAAGGTTGGTTCAACATCTGCAAATCAATCAATGTGATACAACACATCAATAAAAGAAAGAACAAGAACCATATGATACTCTCCATAGATGCTGAAAAAGCATTTGACAAAGTGCAGTATCCCTTCCTGATTAAAACTCTTCAAACTGTAGGGATAGAGGGCACATATATATCAATATTATCAAAGCCATCTATGAAAAACCCACTGCAAATATCATTCTCAATGGAGAAAAACTGAATACTTTTCCGCTGAGGTCAGGAACACGGCAGGGATGTCTGTTATCACCACTGCTATTCAACATCGTACTAGAAGTCCTAGCCTCAGCAATCAGACAACAAAAAGAAATTAAAGGCATCCAAATTTTGCCAAATTGGCAAAAGAGAAGTCAAACTATCCCTGTTTGCAGATGATATGATACTGTATGTGGAAAACTTAAAGGACTCCACTCCAAATCTGCTATAACTTGTATAAGGAATTCTGTAAAGTGTCAGGATATAAAATCAATGCACAGAAATTGGTTGCATTTTTTTTATACCAACAAGACTGAAGAAATAGAAATTAAGGAGTGAATCCCATTTACAATTGCACCCCAAACCCTAAGATACCTAGGAATAACACTAACCAAAGAGACAAGAATCTATACTCAGAAAACTCTAAAGTACTCATGAAAGAAATTGAAGAAGACACAAAGAAATGGAAAAATGTTCCATGCTCCTGTATTGGAAGAACAAATATTGTGAAAATGTCTATGCTACCTAAAGCAATCTACACATTTAATGCAATCCCTATCAAAATCCCATCCATTTTTTTCAAAGAAATGGGACAAATAATCCTAAAATATATATGGAACCAGAAAATACCTCGAATAGCCAGAGGAATATTGAAAAAGAAAGCCAAAGTTGTTGGCATCACAATTCCAGACTTCAAGCTCTATTACAAAGTTGTCATCATCAAGATAGTAGGGAACTGTCACAAAAACAGACATAGATCAATGGAACAGAATAGAGAGCCCAGATATACACCCTCAACTCTATGGCCAACTAATCTTAAACAAAGCAGGAAGGAATGTCCAATGGAAAAAAAGACAGCCTCTTCAAAAATGGTGTTGGGAAAATTGAACAGCCACATGCAGAAAAATGAAATTGGACCATTTCCTTACACCATACATGAAAATAGACTGGAAATGGATGAAGAAGCATAATGTGAGAAAGGAATCCATCAAAATCCTTGAGGAGAGAACAGGTAGCAGCACCTCTTTGACCTTTGACCTCAGCAGCAGCAACTTCTTTTAGGAACATCGCCAAAGGGCAAGGGAAGCAAGGGCATGAATGAACTATTGGATTTCATCAGATCAAAAAGCTTTTGCACAGCATAGGAAACAGTTAACAAAGCCAAAAGATGACTGTCAGATAAAGGGCCAGTATCCAAAATCTAAAAAGAGCTTATCAAACTCAACACCCTAAGAACAAATAATCCAATGAAGAAATGGGTAGAGGACATGAACAGACATTTCTGCAAAGAATACATCCAAATGGCCAACAGACACATGAAAAAATGCTCCACATCACTCGGCATCAGGGAAATACAAATCAAAACCAGAATGAGATACCACCTCACCCCTTCAGAATGGCTAAATGAACAAGTCCGTCAATGACAGATGCTGGCCTGTATGTGGAGAATGGGCAACCCTCCTACACTGTACGTGGGAATGCAAGCTGGTGCATCCAGTCTGGAAAACAGCGTGGAGGTGCCTCAAAAAGCTGAAAATAGAACTACCCTATGACCCATTGCTTGTAGTACTGGGTATATACCCTACAGGTACAAACGTGGCATTCTGAAGGGGCACATGCACCCAAATGTCTACAATAGTTAAGCTATGGAACGAACCTAAATGTCCTTCAACAGATGAATCAATAAATAAGATGTGGTATATATGTACAATGGAATACTATGCAGCCATCAAAAGAAATGAAATCCTGCTATTTGTGATGATGTGGATGGAACTAGAGGGTATTATGCTTGGCGAAATAAATAAATCTGAGAAAGACAACTATCATATGATCTCCCTGATATGATGAAGTGGAGATGCAACATAGGCGGTTTCGGGCGTATGAAAAGAAAAATAAAAGAAGATGGGATTGGGAGGGAGACAAACCATAAAAGACTGAATCTCACAAAACAGACTGAGGGTTGCTGGGGAGAGGTGTGTTGGGAGAGGATGGTGGGGGTATGGACATTGGGGAGGGCAGATGCTATGGTGAGTGATGGTGAGTGCTGTGAAATGTGTAAACCTGGTGATTCACAGACCTGTACCCCTAGGGATAAAAACACATTATATGTTTATAAAAAATTTTTAAAAATAATTTAAAAATCCTTTAAAGAAAAAACACATATTGCAAGCCCAGAGCTAATCTCATATTCAATCAAAAACGTTTGAAAGTTTTCCCCTTAAAGATCAGAATAAAGACAAGTGTGTCCACTTTCACTACTCTCATTTGACATAGTACTGGATGTCCTAGCCAGAGAAACAAGGAACACAAAGAAATAAGAGACTCCAAAAAAAAAAAAAAAAAAAAGGAAGAAGTAAAATTTTCTTTTTTTGGATAACATGAACTTACATGTTAAAAAATCCTAAAAACTTCACAAAAAAATTTGAATAAACAAATTTAGTAAAGCTGCCAAATACAAGATCAATATATAAAAGGCAAGAATTTTGTTTTGTTTCATTTTTTTTTAATATGGAATGCTTCCCAGTTTTTCATGTCATCCTTGTTCAGTGATCACGCTAATCTTCTCTGCATCATTCCAATTTTAGTATATGTGCTGCCAAAGTAAGCACAAGACAGGAGCATTTTAACACTCTAATGATGAACTATCTGAAAAAATAAAGAAAACAATCTAATTCACAATAGCATCAAAAATAATAAAATACTTAGGAATAGATTTAACTAAGAAGATGAAAGATCTGTACTCCATAAACTATGACATTGATAAAGAAATTGAAGGAGACACAAATGGAAAGATAGCTCATATTTATGAATGGTAAGAATTAACATTGTTAAAATGTCCATACTACCGAAAACCATCTGTAAATCCAATTCCTATCAAAAATCCAATGTTAGGGGCGCCTGGGTGGCTCAGTGGGTTAAGCCGCTGCCTTCGGCTCAGGTCATGATCCCAGGGTCCTGGGATCGAGCCCCGCATCAGGCTCTCTGCTCAGCAGGAAGCCTGCTTCCTCTTCTCTCTCTGCCTGCCTCTCTGCCTGCTTGTCATCTCTCTCTGTCAAATAAATAAATTAAAAATCTTTTAAAAAATCCAATATTATTTTTTTACAGAAGTAAGTAAAGAATCCTAAAATTTATATGAGACCATAAAAGACAACAAATAATCAAAGCAGTTCTGAGAAAGAATGAAGAAGAGAAATTACACTTCTTGATTTGAAACTATACTACAAAGCCCTCGTACTCAAAACAATAAAGTATACTGGCATAAAAACAGACCAATAAACAAGTAGAACAGAATTGAGAGTCCAGAAATAAATCCTTTCATACAGTCACCTAATATTTGACAGGGGCCCACATATGTAATGGGTAAAGATAGTCTATTCAATAAATGATATTTAAAACTGAATAGTCACATAAACAGTATGAAACTGGAACTACTTATATCACTCATAAGTCTTAACTTGAAATAGATTAAAGACTTAAAGGTGATGCATGAAACTAAATTTCCTAAAAGAAAACATAGGAAAAATTCTCCTTGACATTGGTCTTGCCAATAGTTTTTTGGATACCAGACCAAAAACACAAGCAAAAAAAGCAAAAATAAATAAATGGTATTACCTCAAACTAAAGTTTCTGCATTGCCAAAAAAAAAAAAAAGAGAGAGAGAGAGAGAATGAAAACACAGTCCACAGGATGGAAGAATATACTTACAAATCTTATATCTGAAAAGAGGTTAATAACCAACAGATACAAATGAAAAAAAATATATAATTAAAAAATAGCAAAAGGATCTCAATAGGCTTTTTGTTCCAAAAAGTTATATAAATGACCAACAGGAGCATTAAAAAGTGCTCAACGTAAAAAACTCAGGGCAAAGTCATTATGTTGTTGTTGTTGTTGTTTACCTCTGAAAAACACAGCAAGATATTACTACCCATTAGAATATATACTACCAAAAAATTGAAACTAACAAATTTTGGTAAATATTGGGGAAAATGGGGAATTTATGCACTGTGATAGGGATATAAATTTGTATGGAAAACAGTATGGAGATTATTCATATTATTAAAAGTAAAATTACCCTATGATTCAGTAATCCCACTTCTAGGTATATATCTAAAGGAAACGAAGTCACTGTTCAAAGACATATCTGCACTCTTATGTTTATTATAAAATTATTAACTCTAAGCAAGAGATGGAAATAACTTCAGTATCCATTAATGGATGAATGAATAAAATAAGTATGGTAAATATATCCTATGGAATACTACTTAACCATGAAAAATTAAGAAATACTGCCTTTTACAACAGCATGGATGGATCTTGAAGGTATTATACTAAGTGAAATATTTCAAAGATTTTATATATTTTTTTAATTTATGTGTTATGATATCCCTTACATACAGAATCTGAGGAAAAGGCAAACTAATGGAAACTTAGAGTTGAGTTGACAAGGGGTGAACCTGGGGTGGAGTAAGGTGGTCAAAGGGTACAAACTTGCAACTATAATATGAAAAAGTTCTGGGGATCTAATGTACAGCATGATGATCATAGTTAATAAAATATACATACTTTTTTTATTGTGCTTCCCTTTATTAAACTTTGCATATATCACATTCTTACAAGTTGAAAGTTTATAGCAATCTTGTATAAAAGAGGTCTGCTGCCACCATTTTTCTAACAACATTTGTTCATTTTGTGTCTCTCTGTCACATGTTGGTAATTCTTGCAATATTTCAAGTTTTTTCATTATTATTGTATTTGTTATGGTGATCTGTGATCAGTAATTATGACCCACTGAAAACTCAGAACTAGTTTACTTAAGGTATATACATTGTTTTTCCTTAAAAACATAATGCTTTTGAACAGTACAGTATAGTGTTTATTTTTTATATGCACTGGGAAACATAATTTTTTATATGCACTGGGAAACCAAAAAAATAATAATTTGACTTAGTTTATTGAGATAATCACTTTATTGAGGCAGTCTGGACAAAACCCACAAGACCTCTGAAGTTTATCTCTACTATACTATATACATAAAAGTTGCTAAGAGAGTAGATCTTAAAATTCCTTACGATAACATGCATAAAAAACAGTGGCAACTATACGAGATAGTAGATGTATTAAAATTTGTATGTAGATTATATTTCAATAAAGATGTATACCAATTTATCAAATTGTACAAAATTTACACAATGCTAAAAGTTTGCAACGTTATAAGAAATCATTTCTTAAATTTACAAATTATAATGTCGATTTTTTTTCAATAAAGCTGGAAAAAACTTTTTGTAGAATTAATCTATTTTTCAAAAAAGGAAGTAAGGAAGTAGAAACTGCAACTAACTCTGAAATAACAGAATATAAAATCCATTTTCGTTATATACACTGTGACAAAAACTATTACTTAGTTTACAATGAAGGAGTACTTATGAAGCATGAAGGATGGTCTATAAATAAGGCTGAAAGAGCTCAGTTTTAAGGTTTAAATTTAAAATCTTCTTTTGAAATACTAAACTGACCACCCAGTTTTCCAAACATAAATGTCTTAACTGCATGAATTTATTTCATACAACTCTATCATCTAGTTTCATAAGAAAGCAGCATGCAAATTTTGAATAAGACAGACTTGCTTAAGTTTCTTTATGGTCAACAGTAAAGGATACCTCCCTAAAAATAAATAGAAGAAAAATCAGCATATTTATTATGATAATTATTATTCATAATGAGATTCATATTGAATTAGGGAATATATATCCTCAGAGGGGGTAAAGTAAAATGAAATTTATTTTGGTAAATGTGTCTATGAATAGTCAATACAATGCCTCAATATAAATGAATATTACCATTTTGAACAATTTAATTACTATTATTAGAATTATTATAAGTATAAAAATAGCTATCATTTTAGCATGGAATATGAGACTCTCATGCTCCATGCTTCATCACATCCACACAACAACTCTGCATAATAAGTATTATCATCACCATTTCATGGGTGAAAAAACTGAGGCTAACACATTTAGATAACTGGTTTATGATTACATGGCTAGTAAAGATGCATCACACTAATTTAGGCTTTATGATTTCAGAATTGTACTCTTTCCACTGCACATTCTATTACTCTGTAAATACTTGGCCTGTTTTCATTTAGTTCTTTAATTTTATTCATGTGGTGATGGCTTAAAGCTTCATTTAAAGGAAGCTTAAAAAATTCATTTAACCAAAAGCTCCCAAGAATTAAAAATGTCATGGATCTAATGTAGACATGGATATCATTAGTTAATGGGTAACTATATATTTTCCACTCTAGTGAGATAACAATCAGAGTATTTTTCTAAGTTTTAGTCTCTCAGTGTTCAAAAGGACTTTGTTAAAATAGAAATATTTAGACAAAGGTGATCAAAAGTCTGGATCAGGTCACCTTAAGATAAATATTAGGAAACTGAGGAAACAAATGGAGATTTGAACACTGAGCTATGATATAATGAATGGTTTCAAGTATTTAGTAGAGTATAGAAAAGCCCTTTAAAGCCTGGTCTTAGCCTAGCATTGCAGCTTCTGGGATATCTGTCTATCTATCATCTATCTATCTAGATATAAATTTGAAAACTTTTTTAACTTAAAGATTTTGAGAAATAGAACATAATCAGCATAGAAGATCTGTTTATGATAACAACCTAGCCTCTCCTCCCAGTTTGTTAATATTCTCTCTTATTTAATGTAACATTGTGCAAATAGACCACTACTGATCTGCCGTTATGAATGAAATAGCTATAATCATCTGTTTGCATATCCTGGTGAAAATATTCATTTAGTTCCATGTTGTATTTCTAGGAATGGACCAAATTTTTATTTTTATTTTTAAGTTTTCTAAATATTGTCCAACTTACCTCAAATGTTTTTATTATGGGCACTTTCATTCTTTCACATTCTTGCAAGACAATTTTACCGTTGCCCAATATGGTAAGTGTGTAATAGTATGTCATTTTAGGTTTTAATTTATTTTTAATTTAATTTAATTTAATTCCAGATTCATAATAAAGATAAATAGTTTTTATATATGAGTGGCCATTTGGATTACACTTTCTGTAAAGTACATGCTCCAATCTTTTGATATCTTAACATTGTGTCATACTGACTTCTTTAATAGTAGATTTTCTGAATGAACTTTTAGCTGTGTAAGTCTTCTCTATTTTATTTTGAACTTGTTTTCATTTCAAAATCTTTATATTAATTTTCATAATCTGCTTTTATTTTGCTTAGTCTATGATCTATCTATCTATCTATTTGCAAGCAAGTGAGAGCTCAGGGAGGGATAGAAAAAGAAGGGAAAAGAATCTTAAGCAGGCTCCAGGATCAGCACAGAGCCCAACTCTGGGCTCTATTTAACAACCCTGACATCATAACCTGAGCCAAAATGAAAGAAATAAAATAAAATTAAGGTGTTAAAAAAAAAAAGGAAAAAGAGTTGGAGGTTTAATTAAGTGAGCCACCCAGGCACCCCTGTGGTATCTTAATTAGCTGTCATATGTTTAAAGTTCTAGAGTATCCATTTGGTTCATTTATAAAATCTTTCTCAATATCATTTTTAGTTTCAGTTTTTAGTTCAATTTGCTTCCCCTCTCATTTCTTTGAGCAGAGTAATCAAGCCATTTTACAATCTTTATTGATCATTTTAACATCATACTTAATCCCATTTTGTCTATCAAATCTTGTTAATGGTTTTTCTTTGTGTGCTTTGTTACATTTTGCTATGTTCAAGACATTATATTTGAAACTCTTATTGAGTAGGGGAAATTAAGAGCTATAATAATGGTATGGTCCTCCTTGGCAGGATTTTCTCTTATAGCTGAGACTCTACAAGACAATCATACTCCAAATACAGTGATTGACTTTCTCAGTTTACACAGAAGGCAAGGTAGGCTATAGTCTTATTTCTGCTTCTCCTTGTGCTTTGGGGATCTCAAATTAAATTTGGGTTGTACCAAAGTCCTCAAATTTGATTGCTGCTGGATTTTGAATTTTGTTTCTCTAGTATCAAGAGTCTATTAACAACACAGCTCGGTGTGTTTTAGAAGTTTCAAATGCTCTCATAGCTGAAATGGCTTCAGGGCATATATCTCTAGGCTCTCATTGTATTTCCTATTTTGGCCCAGTAATCCCACACTTAATTTTTATAATCATTCTGATATTTTTAACTTTAAAAGCTATTTTGTCTGGATTTTTAGTTGTCTTAAGTAGGAGTTTTAAGATCACCATTACTAGAAGCAACAACAAATATACATGAAAATATCTGCAGTAGTTTATCACATCTTTATGGCTTTGAACATCCATAAGCTGAGGCATCCTTCTCTAATCACTTAGGCAAACTCCAATTTACCCTTTAAAACAACACAAGGATTGCTTCATTTAAGAACATGTTCAGGGATGACTCTTCCCCACTGTTCTTACCAACATTCCCACACACTCTTTGCTACCCACACCTTGTTTATGAACTTTCATTAGGTATATCAGCGTGACCAGAATTTTGCTCTATTGTATTTTTGTCCTTTAGAGCTTTAATTAAATATGAATTCCATAGAAAGTCTGTCCCTTTTCTTTCAAACCTGGGTTAGTTATTTCTTCTCATTCTTTGTCAGAAGTTACTTTATTAGAGAAACTTATAGCTCTATTGTGACTTTGGAGCCTTTACAGTTTTTTGACTGGAAAAATCACCCATCCCTGAGATTTTTACGCAGCTTCCTAGCTGATATTATTCAGAAATCTGTTCAAAACAGACTTTTTCAGGGAGGCCCTTTCGGACCACTCAGTTAAAAAACCTCTTCTCAATCACTGCTCTTTTTAAAATGTGCTTATTTAGTTCAAATATGCATCACTATTAAAGAAAAACCAGTACGATTTTTTTTTTAAGTTGGCTTACCTATTATCTATCTCTCCCATTAAAATGATTCCTCTGGGCTGGGGTTTTGTTGTGCTCATCTTAGGCCAGGCACTCAATAAATTGTCTCTGAATGATTGAATTGTTTGACTCCCTTGCTAGATTCTCAACTTCATGAGGCCAAGGATTGTTCTATTCAGTCCTTCTTTACCCTCAATGTCTGTTATATTGCAGTCACTTACGTGACTAATGGGAAAAATCACAGAAAGAAAGAGTTAAAACTACAGAAAAACCCTGTAGGTTCAATAACACAAAGCTTTCTAAAATTATTTAGCCCAGGAATTGAATACTGGCTGCACTTTTGATTTTTTTAAATGGTATTGAATTTAATTTAAATGGAAATACTTGAATGGTAGAATAAAAAAAAAAATTATAAAAGCAACTTGCTCCTTAAAGTAAGAATTATATAGGGCATCTCTTCTAGAAGCAAAATTTTCAAATGTCAAACATCTGAAAGCATAGAAGGAGAAGTAAGAGTGTGAATTGTACTTCAATGCTCTTTTCTTTATATTCAGCAAACAGCTTCATTCACACCTTTCCAATTTTTTTCAACTCTTTTGACAAAGCCTTCAGAGGAGTTACTGCTGATGACAACCATCACAGCCTAACAGGAGAAATTTTATAAAGAAAAATAATAGCATGTTTTTCCCAAATTGTTAAGGATATGGTGAAGCTCTGTCGGATTCAAAGGAGGAATGTGCAATTCCATGCTATATATAATAATAACTTTTTTAATAGTGGCTTTGCAATTTTTCAGATATATCCATTTACTGAAACCACTATCAAATAAACAAAAAAACAAACAAATTAACAGGGGTTCGAGACAGAAATTATCTAATCTAAAAATAGCACATGTTCACAGAATACACAACACATATCCCAAGTACTACTATAGGTTTCAAGTAATAGTCAAAACAATAGTAAAAATGATTCAGACCCTACCAGTCAAATCATAAATGGGACCTTAACTGTAAATCCTTATCTTTAGATCAAAGCGGGTAATTGGGTGCTGAAGATACATTATAGAACTAATATGTTATAGAACTCCTCTGAAATGAGTCATTTATTCCATCACTTTTCCTGCACAGCTGCTGACCCATGTTTTGGTTCCTGGAAATAGCTGCTACCCTGTCATACTTCTTAAAAGCACATATATTGATAACTCTACTCATTCCTCCATTCCTCTGTGACTGTCACTGTGTTAAAATGTGGAGTCAGCTGACTCACTTGTGTGGTGGTATAAATAAAAGTAGATGAGTTTGCAAAGTATTTTGTTATTTCTAAAAATGCAAAAACCAAATTACATTGAAATCATAAGGGGTGTTTCAGGGAGAGCTGTAGGATGTGATGTTTCTTGTGTAATCCACAGAGATTAGCTCCAACACATATTTAAACTCTCCTCTAGGAGCAACCTTAGTGGTAAAGCAAGAAGATAAACAGATGTATACACACCCTGGCACAAAATTATCACTTATGTTTGGCTTCCTAGTCTCCTCGTGTTACTTATTTATCTTAACTTCTCTCTGAAATCAGGGAACACAGAATCTCAATCAGTTGACATTTTTCTACTGAATTACCCAATAGTCTGATCATACCCCTAAGACTTTTTTAAATTATTTCACTCATAATCCCAAATCTGCTTTGCTTCCTCATCTTAGTACACTGTAATTTGATTTCAAAATGAGGACAGTTGTCAGTAATGCCACATTCATTCATCTATTTTACAATTCCATGTACTTATAACTATGAAGATATGTTAATAACATCCATTCCAATAAGCCACCCTAAATTTATTATCATGAAACAAGACCTCAAGAAAGAGAATTCAAAATCATCCATGTATTTGCAACTTATTGCAATAAAGCCTTTATCAATAGACTTCCCTGTGCACATGGTGGTCAAATTGCTGGTGAATACCAGCCAGATCTATTACAAGCTTTCTCATGGCTTCTAGGTAACCCAAGTGAGCCTTTATTGATTCTGGGAAGGGTTAAAGCAGGGAAGGGATAAACAGTGATGTAAGAATTGGCTAGACAAAAGTAATGACTCTCCTTACAAAGTGAGTATTTTAAAGCAAAAGAGCCTGTTGGGAATATTGTTTTATAAAATAGTGGTTTTTTTTTTAATTAACTTTTTAAAATTCAATTAGTTAACATATAGTGTACCATTAGTTTCAAATGTAGATTTCAGTTATTCATCCATAGCATATAATAGCTAATGCTCAGTACTTACTGTTATAGCTTCTTGAAAGCAGAATTTTAACCCACTGAGCCACTCAGGCGCCCTTGAAAGCAGAATTTTAGATCACATTTTCTGATTACTTCCATGTAGTACAACACTTTCCTGCTAGCAACCTTCAAAACATACTGTTTGTTAGAGGAATTTCTTTAATAATAAATAAATAGGAATTTATTTAAATTTATAAATATATAAAATAAATAGGAATTTATTTAAATTTATTTAAATATTGCACACTGTTTCATTGTTCATAAAATAAGGTGATGATATTATAGCCATTAGTTGGTAGCACTGATATATCACTTTCTTTTTACTTCTCAGTGCATTCTCTTTACACAAAATAGATATATATTTTAAAAGAATCTGAATCTGTGGCAAACTTTTAAAAAACCCTATACAGTAAAGTTTATCATTTTAAGTAATCTCAATTATCTTCCTCAATTGTGATAGTATATCCTTCTATCTAGGCCAGATATTGTATGAGGGATTTGAAGAGACATACTTTTCTAAATTTCACTTTTCTCATCTGCAAAATGCTTATCATGATCCTACAATAAAATACACTTACAATTTTTTTTTTGATGAAAATTTATTTATTTATTTTAAGATTTTATTTCTTTATCAGAGAGAGTGGGCGAGAGAGAGAGCAAGCACAGGCAGACAGAATGGCAGGCAGAGGCAGAGGGAGAAGCAGGCTCCCGGCCGAGCAAGGAGCCCGATGCGGGACTCGATCCCAGGACGCTGGGATCATGACCTGAGCCAAAGGCAGCTGCTTAACCAACTGAGCCACCCAGGCGTCCCTTTTGATGAAAATTTAATCTGTATAAACAATATATTTTGCTGTAATGCGTGGTTCATGGAAAACATCTTATTTAATTATAAGCAACAACAGTATTAGAAATTAAGTAAATGTGTCTATAATATTTAAAGTTTTAACACATAATTCCAGTGCTTTGCCTTATTTTCTCAAATCCCTTTACCACTTTCACTGACAGAGTCAAATGTACTTTTTCTACTAGTAGCCAGCTCTTTGTCTTTTGTCAGAAAGATGCCCTTGTGAATTATTTATAATAGAGATATTAGCAATAATAATAATAATAATAAATAGCAATGAAAATGTTAAAAAAAAGTTTTCTTAACTAATTAGGGTTCTTAGACATCAATTAGAGGAACCACCTCTGGCAAGCAAATTAATCTGCAAAACATTCCCAGAATTAACAAGTCAGTCAGATACAGGGTTGTCCGTAGACTGAAAGGTGAAGCAAAAGGACTAGGTTTGGAAAATAGGTAAGGACAGTGAAAAAAATGATCAAATTTTTGGGCAAAATAAATTCTTAGGTGTCCTTTCAATGGAGTCCTGGGCATTATGTAGCAGAAACTCTGGAGATTATCTCAATCCATTGGAGTCACCCCGTTTATTAGCTTGCTATTGACAAAGTTATTTACAAACTGTAGAGCAAGAGGTTATAATGTAGAAAACTGATGGTAATGCACAAGATTCTTGTTAACAATAATGCAAGTTAGTGATTTTTCATTAGAAAACAGAAATTCTATAACCCAAATTATGGGCCCAGAGCACTTCTGCTGCACAACTCTGCTTATATCCCAAATAACCATGTGAACTAGTTTTAATATCTGCTTCTCTTATTAATTTTTGAATAAAAATTCTTGACACAAGTATTTTATAATTGTGTGATAATCATGCATTTAATTTCTTGGAGAACAAAACACACTTTAGCATAACTAGGTTTGTTCACAGAACCAGCCTTGATAACACACTTCTATATGTTAGAAATGATGTAATAAATGTAGAATATTGGGCACTTGTTTGGTATTCTTTGCCATGTTTTGCACTATCTAAAAAGAGATCAGTGAACTTGGACTGGAGTTAGTAGACATGGAAGAAAATAAAATATTACAGAGAAGAATACTCTGTGGTCCACAACCTAAACGGGCTGGGATTCCCATCATTTGGATCCCTGTAGCTTTACAAAAGTCAATTAAATTTTTGTATCTCTGTTTAAAGTTGATTCCCCAGTACTTTTTCAAACGTCTCTTGTAAAGGATTGCTCCCAGAAATAAAGGGATTTTGCACATGTGTCTGCCTTTGTCTCTGATCATGATCTCAGTCAGGATCCTGGATCGAGCCCCATATCAGGCTTCCTGCTCATTAGGGAGTATACTTCTCAGTCTCTCCTTGCAGCTACATCCCCCTGCCCCACTCATGCTCTCTCTCTCTCTCAAATAAATAAATACAATCCTTAATTTTTTAATTAAAAATAAGATAAATAAAATAAAATAAAAAGTCTGGTCTTACTGCCCCATTTAGCTCTTTTTTTTTTTTTGAGTTCTATTTAAAGCAGCATGAGAGAACATGAGGCTATCAAACTTAAATAAAAAACAAGGAAAAAATTGAGTTTTGTTAGGATTTAAGATCTTGTCTGCTAGACAAAAACGTTGGCTTTGTTAACATGTGAAAATTAACAAAAGAAAATAAGATAGAATTATAATAATTTTTGTAGAAATTAAAAATTTCCTCCAACCCAATTACATACAGACCCATTAAGTAAATTCATTCCAATGTCCCAAACCAACCTTTTCTAATAGTAATGCATCTGTGTAAACAGGGTCAACCCAAGGAATAAATAAATATTATTTTTTTCCTGTCTCTTCCACAGTCACATCTGGGTATATTGGTAGCAAGCCAATTATCTATCTTATAAGACATGATATCATAAGGAAGGGTATTCTGTCCATTTGGAACAACTGAAAATCATTGTAATTTTATCTTGGTGCAGTAACTTGAGATGGCACGGTGTGGGTTATGAATATATTTTATTTTTTTTACTGGGAAGAAGAGATTATAGAGATATTGGTTATCCAAGAGAGACTGACAGGTGTTGATAGTTGCCAGGTCAATATCCATCTACTTTTTCCTTTAATATCAGAAAGCACTGAGGGATTGACAACAAGGAAACTTAAAAAAAACATCAAATATTTTATTGTCTCTTTTCTAGTTACATTGTAACCATATGACAAAGTATCAGTCGTACAAGATATCATTCTCTTTTACCTCTATCTTTCTGCCAGAAATGTGGGCTTAATAGTGAGAACTCCAACAGCAATTTTTGCAACTGTGAATAAAAAGCCATGAAAACCTCTAAGATACTTCACTTGACTTTCTTAAGACTCTGAACCAACACCAGAAAACACTCTCTGTAGTCTTCTTGTTAAATGAAAAAATATGGTTAAACCACTTTTGACAGTCTACTACCTACAGCAAAATGTAAATCTTAATTGAAATATGTCCTCTCAGCTGTGCTTAAGCAACTGAGTCCTGAGCTTTTCAGGTTTTCAGTCTGAAAGAGTACACCTCTGGTGCTCTGAAAGGGAAGAGAAAGGACACCCTGTTCTCCATATAAATTAAAGAAGAGAAATCTGTGCATTTAAGTGGGCCATATAAAATTTATCAAGCAATTATCTCCTAACTCCTTCCTATCCAAATTACCTGATATGCTCTCCCTACTCCTTTATTCCACGTTACTGCCTTTTCCAGGATTCTGTATCACATCACAACATGTCTTCTGTTATTTCCTTCTTGCAAGCTAGTTTTGTTTTCTCCATCTAAAAAAAATCAACAATCATTGTGTATTTCAATTCCATTTTTTTCCTCAAATGCATTGATTCTTCTTATCTATTACTCTTTTCTCATACTCAGTGTCTTTGTCTTTATGGGGTTTGTACTTTGCTTTTCCCCATCCTTTACTGCCATTATATAATCAAATCTAATAACTTCTTAGAGAAAGTTAAAAATTCCTGCATAGCCACATGTGAACACAAAGTCACTGATTTTTAACAAACCTATAAGACAGTCAGACATCCATTCAATTTCTTTTTTTTTAAGATTTTATTTTTTATTTATTTATTTGACAGAGAGAGATGACAAGAAGGCAGAGAGGCAGGCAGAGAGAGAGGAGGAAGCAGGCCCCCTGCTGAGCAGAGAGCCTGATTTGGGGCTCGGTCCCAGGACCCTGGGATCATGACCTGAGCCAAAGACAGTGGTTTAATCCACAGAGCCACCCAGGCGACCCTCCATTCAATTTCTTAACTGAGTCTCAAATGCATCCTGAGTTCTAAACTAAACCTAAGTTCTACTTCTTACATGTTGTTTTATGACCAAATTCTTTCAGTTCAGTATTTTGTAATATTTAAATATTAATCAATTGATGTTTTGTTTGTGTATTTCTATGAAAATAATTTGAATCATGTAGATTTACTGTTATATTTATAGATTTATAATCAAAGTTTCATCAGTTGAAGTTTTTGGAAATTTCAGATATAATGATTAACCTAAAATGATACTGCCTCAAATCCCTCTGATATCAAGGCCCAACACCTGATTATAGCCAAACCTGTGGTGGATAGTTCCATGGGAAATTGCAGTTACTTAACACTGATAGCATCTCATGTTTCTCTCTCTCATTTTTAGAATGTCTCCAACACAACCCAAAAGTGTAGGAGAGTTAATGTCCTCTGAGGACAGCTCTCAGTGAAGTGGAAATAAGAACCATAGGTAAAATTGTCAGTTTTCAGGTCTTCATGAGGACAACTTAAAGAAGTTTCTCAGGACCTTTCAGTAAAAGCAAGCCTTCATTTTCTATCCACAACAATTATATCAACAATGTACCTCTTTGACAAAGTTGCTTCTTCACTGTATCACTTTCCCATTCTTTTCTACCTTGGATAATCTCCCAGATAAACTAACAGTACTCAAATCCTTTGTCCTACTCTTTGCTCTCAGGATAAATGGAGCCAAAAGACTTAGATTAATATCAAGTTCTGAATGGGATCTTAGAGCTATTTCTGTCCAGATTTTCATAAACATAGGGACCTTTGAATTATCAGGCTATAAATAAGTTCTAAATGGAGGGGGCAAAAGCAAAAAAAAAGTAGTAGAAATTTTTATGTTTGATTTTTAATCATGATTTAATTGACTTTATTGATTATTAAAAATACTAACATTATAAAAGTGTGGATCTTTGTAAAACAATGTCATAATGTAAGAAATAAGTTGCATAGTCCTTTTGAGAATATTAAACCAAGTGTTCAGGTGCCATCTAATTTCTTGTTTAATCCAGAACTTTGGTGTGCATTATCTTGAGGAATAGGATTTTGAAGTCCAGACAGACTAACAGAAAACTGATCCAAATGTGTGTGTTTATATTTCTGCTTTTGTTGTAAAAATCAAAGTGTGATTGCTGGTTTAAAATGGTAAAACTAATAATGTTCATGGACTCTATTATAAATTTTCTAATTGTATGGGAAGAATCCAATAAACATAGAATTAATTGATTTGCAAATCCTCAAAGAGCTACAGGATCAGGTAGTGGTATGTTCTGATTCAACAGCATCATAATGCAGCATTTTATATGTGTGGCTAATGGATATTTTCATGAACGTTTGCTAGCTAGTCAGCCAATACAGAGAAATATTAGGTAGGGTAATTACTCACAGTTGTGTTTAATAAAATGAGAGAAAGTTATCAAATGACACTAATAATAATAATCCTATAGCAGGCTAAATAATTCAATGGTAATTACAAATATTAATCTCGCTTTCTTCCCTGATTATGACTATTCTCTCCTTTATCATAATGGGAGTAGCAGATTGTCTGCAATGAATTGTGAAAACCCAGCAGTGACTTTGGCAGTGAAGGCCTCTCATCAATTTTGATAGGTTAAAATGATTCTGGTTGGTCTTGAGCAAATGTGTCAATTTTTTTTCTGTGTGTGTCATAAAAGAAAAAGCAATAGTAAATTCTTGCTGTTCTTCCATGGAGCCAATAAAATCATACTGCCAACAAGAGGCTGTTGACACCGTAAGTGTAGTTAACTGTCTTGAAATACTAGGCCTGGAAATAAAATTCCAATATTTCACATAACCTCTTTTTTTTTTTTGAAGAAAAAACAAAACAAAACAACTATACTGCTTACATTTAGGGCCCTGCTGTTGTGTAACTATTTTTGAACATGTCTACTCTAAGTGTGTATATATATATATATTTCTGTGCAATAAATTCATTTAGAGATAAATTTGGATTGCAAATTATTTTGGGGGAGGCATGGTATTTGTGGCTAGTCTTACAAGTTAAAAGGACTAAAAGAAAGAAGAAATACATTTTTTATTACAGCATATTTACATGTATCCAAAGTACATATTTACTATAATACTGACTAATGTATAATACTGTACACAAAGAAAGAAGTTAAATGAGTTATAATTCAGTCAAAGTATAGCTGGCCGTTTTAAAACTTACCACTGAATCTTTCTGGTATGAAATGTGATATCTGGTAATCTGGTCCAGTTCATTACATCAGGTCATTTGTATGTTCTTATTACCATTTTGATAGCATAGCACATTTTATAACCCAGACATTTTACAATGGAACTATGATGCATGTATTTTCAAAAGTATAGACATACATGAAGCTATGAGGTCAAAAAAGATGAATGTCCGTAGTACCATATAGACTCAACAAATAAAAGTGTCCAAGGCTCTGAGTGAGATTTATGAATATTGTATAAGATTAGGCCAACATGTGGTTTTGATATAAATAATCTGTTCTTAAATTAGAATTACAATCGTTGAGTACAGTGTTGAAAATGGCAGATAGATTTTAGCTATCTTTGCTCACTAGGGAAAATGGAAAAATGTTTAGTTTGGTCAGATTTTCACTTAACTTCTGAAAAATCTTACGTTTGAGAGAACCCTTCTGAAATAAGAATCCTTAAAGACATAACCCCTTTGGCACAAGTTTTCAAGAAACTTGTTGGATGTTGTAGACAATTATATGGCACACGTACTGTTCTAGATGTTTCATGCCAATAATATGTAAGCCATACCAAGGCTACATATACATATAGAGATGTTCCTCAGCTTACAAGGGGGCTATGTACAGAGAAACACATAAAAAATTGAAAATGCATTTAATACCCCCCTAAACTATCAAATATCATAGCTTACCTTAAGCTTATTTAAACATACTCAGAACACTTACATTTGCCTGCATTTGGGCAAAATCATCTTAAGCAAAGCCTATTTTATAACAAAGTATCAAATATCACATGCAATTTATTAAATATTACACTAAAAAAAGAAGAATGGTTATATATAGAATGCTTGTAAGAATATCAGGTGTTCACCCCTGTAATCTTCTAGCTGACTGGGAGCTGTGGCTCACTGCCGCTGCCCAGCATCACAAGATGGCACCATACCACATGTCACTGGCCCTTTTTATAAAGACCCAAATTCAAAATTCAAAGTACAGTTTCTACTGAATCACTTTCACTTTCACATCATTGCCAAATATATCATAAGTTGAATCATTGTAAATCAGGAGCCATCTTATTTGAAAGTTAAATCACAGTCACCCATATACACACAAAAAAAGGCCTTCATGTAGGGCCATCTATGGATCTCTAAACAACATAGCATGACATATCAACAGCAAAAAAATGGATGTGAAGGAGACAATTGCTTTGCGTCAGTACTCTGAGCAGTAACATACATGGCCTTACTCACCTAGCAGAACTCCAGAGCTAGCTGATGGCAAGGAATTTTACAAATGTTTGCTGAACAGATTAAGCACTATTCTTTTTAAATTAGTGTGCATATCTGTTTTCTAAAGATATGTTAATTTATTTTATTGACTTATTACAAAACCAAATAATTTCCTCTTATTTAAGTGGCAGGTAAATAGAATTCTTTTTAATTTAAATCAAATGGCTTTTTAGGGAAAATATACTAAAAATTCTGAAACTTGTATTGCTTATGAATCTTTTATTGGAATCCTTATCAAGTTGTATTTTTCAAGTTTTCCTAAATAATCTTCAATGAATTGAAAAAATATTTTTTGGATTTTATTCAAGGCTATTAACACACAATTTCACTTTGTTAAATATAGTGCTAAACCTTTCAACCAAAACGTTGTGTGTTTTTTTTTTCCACTACCACATCCTCCATCTACTGACTGGATTCTCTCCCCAACTAGCACATATATACCATTGTCTATCTTTAGGATAAGTAAGGGTCATCTTTTGTCTTTATTCTATTCCTCGTATGCTTCTGAACTTGTTGAATTTTAATATAGTCACACCATAAGCATCACATATTTGATTCCCCTTTAAATAGTAAACAGTGCACAACCAGAGCATACCTTCAAAGCTATCAATATACTTACTCTGATATATATTTTTTTGTATTTTTGTAAATTAAAATAATTAAATTATAGAACAAGAGTTTCAGGTGGTAGGTGTTGTAAGTTTTACCCAAACTGACTTTTTGTCAAACTCGTTTTTGTCATCATATATGTCAAGTAGTTTTCTCGGGTTTATTTTTAGAATATCCTTGTATAATGAATATTTACACTGATATCTAGTATAAAAATCTTGCAATTTATTTTAGAAACATTAAAGATATTGAAAATCAATCTATTTCTTTAATTCATTGAAGACATTTTTGGCTTGTTTCCAGTACTTTCTTACTGGTTAAAAAATGAATTTGAAGTAGTCTGAATTTCATTATTATATGGCACTTTCCCTTTGATGAATACAAAGACGATATTCTATATTAGCTATCTGAGAAGAATTTATTTTTTTAATTTTATTTATTTGTAAGTAAGAGAGAGAGTGAGAGAGAGCACAAGCAGGGGGAGCAGCAGGGTGAGGGAGAAGCAAACTCCCGGCTAAGCAGGGAATCTGTTGCAGAACTGAGTCCCAGGACCCTAAGATCATGACCTGAGCTAAAGGCTCAGGCGTTTAACTGACTGACTGAGCCACCCAGGTGTCCCAATCTGAGAAGAGTTCTGTATGTTATTCCTATTAATATGCAGTTTAAAAAGTCTAGGTAATTAACTTAATATTTTAGTGGCTATTACATAGATAGCACTATGTTCCAGGCAGAGGGTAAGAAAGAAATAATATTAAATCAACCATATTCTATGCATTCTAAATGAAAATAATTAATCAATCATAATAAATCCTTCTATTTATGGAATATCAACTTATAAGCTTTCCTCCATATGAACAATGCCAAATACCAGAATAAAGGGTCATCTAATACAAATAAAGGATAGAATTAAAGAATTCTGGTAAGCCATTTAATTTTGAAAAATGGTGTTCTATTGTTGCTGAGTTGTGGTTTTCAGTTACATAATATCTGATAAAGTGTAGAAGTAACATGAGTGTTACGTGAGATGAGAAATGGTATATAATTAAGATATTTTTAAAAGTACAGATAAATACAAATTTGTAAACATAGCATTATGGAGGAATAAAAATAAATGATAGCTACACACTCTAAAGTGAATAAATCTTGGAAAGCTAATAGAGAAGTAAAACAAGGACAGTGCAAAAAGTATGGTACATTTTTATGAAGTTCAAACAAATTCTGTGAAACCATAGATGGACTTAAAGATACTATTATGTATCAAATATTGTAAAAATTAAGCAAGGAAATAGCAAACATAAAATAACCAAAGCATACAAACTTGGGTAGATACAATAGGTGTGATCATGTTCTACTTCATAAAGAGATGAGTTAATAGATAAATAGAAGTAACTAGACTTTTTAGAAGTTAATAAAACTTTGCCTGTTATTTCTTAGTAATATAAAATATATGGGTTTTCTAACAAAAACGTTTATCTTAAAAATATTTAAAAATAAATTTCAGGCTACTCATAAGGTTATATTTACTTTTCCACTGAAGGAAAAGCTGGTTGTTGTGTTGTAGTTGTAGTTGTTTGTTTGTTTTAGTCTCCTCCTAGTTTTTATTATTATAATGTGGAATGAGGAATGTTAGATTGAAAAGTGAATTATTTTATAGACAAAATTCATTACTTGATTCACCTCCTGGTACAGCAGATGGAACTCCTGAAAATATGTCCTTTTGCCTTACAGAAGAGTAACAGTTATGCTTACTTCTGAAACATACTTGGTGGTGGCCCTAAATAGTAACACCATAGTAAACATTTTGAATATTTGCAATTAATTTTTATAGTCATAGGGCTCCAAAAGGCACTGCTGGTATCTTAGCAGGTATTTCAATAAAGCTAAAAGTTGCCTGACTGTTTAAAAATATTAACGAGGCACAAAACATGGCAGAAGTATTGTCCTCAGATATTATTTTTTTCCATATGCTCCTGATTCCAGACATGACAAGTTATTTTTTTAATTTTTTTATAAAAGATTTTATTTATTTATTTGAGAGAGATCACAAGTAGGCAGAGTCAGGCAGAGAGAGAGAGGAGGAAGCAGGCTCCCTGCTGAGCTGAGAGCCCAATGTGGGATTCGATCCAAGGATCCTGGGATCATGACCTGAGCCAAAGGCAGAGGCTTTAACCCACTGAGCCACCCAGGCACCCCCATGACAAGTTATTTTTGATAGATATATATACAATGTATTTTCCAGTTAGAAGAAAATGGTTCTGCTATTTTTAACCTTTTTTAAAAATTACATAATTTTTAAAATTAAAATATTATTTTTTAATGTTTTACTTTTCTTTTTTTTTAAATATTTTATTTATTTATTTGACAGACAGAGATCACAAGTAGGCAGAGAGGCAGGCAGAGAGAGAGAGAGAGAGAGGGAAGCAGGCTACCTGTGGAGCAGATAGCCCGATGCGGGGCTCAATCCCAGAACCCTGACCTCATGACCCAAGCCAAAGGCAGCAGCCAAACCCACTGAGCCACCCATGCGCCCCAATGTTTTACTTTTCAATATACTACTTAGAATATAAAACCTATTCCATTTGGTAAGAAGTTTACCTTTTAAAAAATGGTAATTTTCTCATTCTGTCTTCCCCTCACATTGCTTTATTTTGAATAAAAATTTTCACAATAAACATAACTGATGCTTTCCTTCTGATGGTCCCTCTGTTGGTCATATTGTATATTAGCCATGACAATTAGTTTTACAAAATTTATTGATGTTTGTTGATATGTTTTATCATAACTAATTTTCCCTCCCTTATCTAGATTCCCCAGCTTTCAGACAGGTGGACACTTCAATAAACCATACCCAAGGGATGTATCAAGTACTTCTTAGACATTCTCTCAGATCCTTGAGGTCTCATTTTGCCCAGGGATTTGCAATAGGTTCTGCCAGAGGCACCACTGTGACAACTGATGTCCATGGTCTATCTCCTGCTAAGCTCAAGAGGTCACTGGTTTCCAAGTTTATCTATACAATTAATGCATTCCAGCAAGTTCTTTTTTTTAATATTAACAAACTTATTTTAAAGTTTATATGGAGAGGCAAAGACTCACAATAGTCAACATAGTGTTGAAGGAGAACAAAGACTGAGGACTGACTTCAAAGTTTACCATAACGATGGGGCGCCTGGGTGGCTCAGTGGGTTAAGCCTCTGCCTTCGGCTCAGGTCATGATCCCAGGGGCCTGGGATCGAGTCCCGCATTGGGCTCTCTGCTCAGCAGGGAGCCTGCTTCTCCTCATCTCTCTCTCTGTCTGTCTCTCTGCCTATTTGTGATCTCTCTCTGTCAAATAAATAAATAAAATCTTAAAAAAAAAAGTTTACCATAACGATAATTGTAAGCAAGATATTGTAATACCACAGAAAGACTAGATTAAAGGAACAGAATATATATTATCAATTATATTTTATATTTAATATGATGGAAAAAGCAATACAAGAGAGCAAAATACAATCTTTTAAACAAATGGTTCTGGAGTAATGGTGAAGCTAAGGGTAAAAATATAAAATAAAATAAAATAAAATAAAATAAAATAATAAAATAAAATAAATCCAGGCAGATATCATACACTCTTCACAAAAATTAACTCAGATTGGATTATAAACCTAAACATGAAACATGTAGAAGGTAATATAGAAGAAAATTTAAATGACCTTGGTTTTGGCAATAACTTTAGCTACAAAAGCACAAGCACTGAATTTAAAAATGTCTACTCTGTGAAACACAATGCCAAGAGAATGAAAAGGCAAAGCACAGACTATGAGAAAAAATTTGCAAAATACACATCTGGCAAAGGACTGTTAATCAAAAATACACAAAGACCCCTTAAAACTCAACAATGGGGGAAAAACCTGATTAAAAATGAGCCAAAGACCTTAGCAGATACCTCACAAAAGAAAATATTACAGATGGCAAATAAGCATATAAAAAGATGCTTCACATCATATGTCATCAGGAAAATGCAAATTAAAACAAAAAAGAGACACCAGTACATACCCAGAATCCAGAGCACTGACAACAGAACACGAAATGTTGGTGAGGATGTGGAGCAACAGGAATGTTCTTCCATGTCTATTGAGAATAAAGAATGGAAAACAACTTGGCAGTTTCTTACAAAACTAAACATATTCTTGCCAGATGATTCAGCAGTAGCAGTTCTTGGTATTCATCCAAAGAAGATGAAATCTATACCGACAAAGATGTCTATAGTAGTTTTATTCATAACTGACAAAAGCTTGGAAGCAACCAAGATATCCTTCCATAGGTGAAAGGTCAAATAAAGTGTAGTACATGCAAACAATGGAATATTATTTAATGCTAGAGAAATGAATTACCAAGCCATGAAAAGATATGGATATAAATATTTAATAAATATTTGATTTTAGGCTTCTACCAGTCTCTAAATAGTATTAGTATATTTTAACAGTGAATGCTCAGCATTCATGAATTTACCTAATAAAATACTTTGGGCTCAATATTTTTAATACTTCAACCTCTATGATTATATTCCTAATAGTTTTGAATTGGGGTAAATAAACCTTAATTTTTTGTAACTTGTTTCTTATTGCAAAAGAGCTCAATGAAATTTTAGAAAATAAAAATTTTAAAAAAAAAAGTTTAGTTTACTATTGCCAAATAATTTAAAACTTTATCTTATATTCAAATACATATATCTTTCTAAATTGATTTATATGCTACTAAAACCAAAAACTTTTAGTTATACTAGATTTCATATCATGCAATCAATGCCAGAAATCCATCTGGCAATGATTTGTCTTAAATAGAGTTAAGATGGGTGTTATTTCAATGCAAGATGGAAACAAAGATAGTATAACAATTGGTGTTACATAACTTTTCCATTTTGATCAAGTTACTAATCTACAAAAGGCTTTTATCAGTGACAGACTTGGGAATTTAACAAAACTTTTAAACTAGCATGTGCGACTCATTCCTAGAAAACAACACAATCAATAACACTTTATTTAGATTAAATCATGACTATTTCTCCATTTGAATAAAAAAGGTAGCAACCCCAATAAGTTTATTGAACATGAAAAGTTGAAATGCTATAATGCTCCTAAGGAATTAAATGATCCAGTCATGAATTACAAAAAAAGGATATAAATTACCAAAGTGTTTGTATAATTGTAATGTACAACTGCCCATTATCGTTCAATAGTGTAGGCTTGTACAAGAACTCTATAAAAGAACTCCACTTCTAAACTGTGGAAAATATGTTCCCTTTCCCCTATATATACAACTATTAAGCCATTCATTTAGCTTTTAAAATATCCACTTAATACAGGCTTTTTACACATTTGAACAGGCAGCAGGGCTCTATTCTTATTGCTTACATCTGAAGGATAGACTTCTAGCGTAAGAGGTAAAGCCCATAAAGGAGCCCAATAATAACAACAAAATACAGTTTAGTGAGCCCTTACAATCTGCCAGCTACCTTTCTGAGAATACTTCAATTAATAAAACATATAAAATACCTGACCACAAAGAGCTTACATTCTTTTGAAATATAATAGTGAAATAAACCAATAATAGAGGGGCACCTCGGTGGCTCAGTCCATTGAGTGACTGCCTTTGGCTTGGGTCATGATCTCAGGGTCCTGGGATGTAACTCCCCAGCAGGCTTTCTAGGCAGTGGGGGGGTGTTTTCTTCTTCCTCTGCGCACACCCTCCCCATCTCTCTCTCTCTCTCTGTCTCAAATAAGAAAATAAACCAGTAATAGAATAATGATTGATGGTTGATGGTGATAAGTGTTACAAAGAAATACAAGAAAGGTAAAAGCCATTGCAGAATGCTGGGATGAAAGTTAATTTTATTTTGTGTTTGGGTGGTTATATCTCATTTAGGAGATGTTATTTGCACAAAGACCCAGGAAGTGAAGGAGAGTGTTATACAAATATTAAAGGAAAAGATTGCTCTAGGCAGAGCAAGTAAGTATATAGACTTTGTGTGAACAGCTTGTCTGTTACTTTTGAGGAAAAGCAAGGAGGCCAATGAGGAGTTCATAGTGGTGGAGAGAGGAAGAACGTATTGATGTATGACCTTCTAGTACATTGAAACGCCTTCAGTTTTTATTTAATATGAAAGGGGAAGATACCAAAAGACTTTCAACAGCAGAATAAAATCATCTGACTTGATTTTTAGGTTAAATTGCTGTACCAAAATAAATTTGCAGGGAGAAAGGAGTGCAGTATGTGTGTGGAAGTGGGGTTATCAATCAAGTCAATAATTCAGGAACATATGATGGTGTTTTTAGCATGCTGGGTGGTAATAGAAGTGGTGAGGTATGGTTTTCATTTTGTATATATTTTGATGGTGAATATTCTGGTGAACAGGATGGGGTATGTGCAGGACAGACAATATCAACATTTATTTTACCTGCACAAACAGAAGGGTGGAGTCTTCATTCCCTGATATGGAGAGAACTCTGAGTTCAAATGTTCTTTCTCATTAAATGGCATAGTGATGATGAGGATTTAGTCAGACAGTGAAAGAGAGCAGTAAGCATAGTGTGTTAAGCGGTAAGACATTATAATACATTTGAACATCAAAAAACGTTGTGTTGGATCATCTGTTTATGTGAGTAAATAAATAAATAAAGCTTCCTGGGGTTCTGATAGAGGTAAAGAAGACTGCTATATGATCCAAAGGGGCACGTGCACCAAATGTTTATAGCAGTAATATCCACAATAGCCAAACTATGGAAAGAACCTAGATGTCCATCAACAAAATGATATATATATATATATATATATATATATATATATATATATATATATATATATATATACTATAATACTATGCAGCCATCAAAAGAAATGAAATCTTGCCATTTGCGTTGACATGGATGGAACTAGAGGGTATTATGCTTAGCAAAATAAGTCAACCAGAGAAAGACACTATCATATGATCTCCCTGATATGAGGAAATGGAGGTGCAATGTGGGGGGTTTGGGGGACAGGAAAAGAGTAAATGAAACAAGATGGGATCGGGAGGGAGACAAACCATAAGAGACTCTTAATCTCACAAAACAAACTGAGAGTTGCCGGGGGGGAGGTGGGGAGGGTAGGGAGAGGGTGGTGGGGTTATGAACATTGGGGAGGGTATGTGCTGTGGTGAGTGCTGTGAAGTGTGTAAACCTGGCGATTCACAGACCTGTACCCCTGGGGCTAATAATACATTATATGTTAATTTAAAAAAAAAGAAGAAGAAGAAGACTACTATAAATCAAATGCTATGGTGTTCAGCAAAGAGTGTGTAATCAGGCATATTTTATTAAAGTAACCAAGTAAAATGATGGTCGAAAATTGGAATAACAGAAAACATAAAAATCAGAGATTTTAAAAAGAGATATGGGACAGTGTAGAGAATATAGTCAATGATATTATAATAGTGTTATATGGTGACAGATAGTGGCTATATTTGTAGTGATCATAGAATAATGTATGGAGATATTGAAAACCTGAAACCAATGTAACACTGAATATCAACTATACTCAAATAAAAAAATAGTAAAAATAAAACATTTTAATTTAAAAAGATAAAAAGAGGGACAAGAATTTGAAAAGTGAATTTCAAAAAGAGTAAAGATGAGGCTAAGACATACTCTGAACCTTGAGGAAAACACCATTTTGAAAATTCTTCCCATTTTGAGAAAACTCAAATGAATCAATACCATAAAAGAACCCATTTTAACTGAGAGATGTAATGAATGCTCAAGAAATAATTTTATGACAGGATAATTCTTCCCTATGAAACAGCATACAGAAACCAGGGGAAACACCTGGAAGCAAAATAAACTATACTGAAAATAAGAATTAGGAAAAAGATAAATGATGAAAGATAAGAAAATTAGACCTGCGACAGAGACCTAGTGAAGAGAAATTTTTAGCTTGTGGTTTTAATGTTTTTGAGGATAATCTAGAGTTCATAACTGCCTTGAGGCAGGCTGGTTGTAGGCAGTTTAGGCAGACCCCTAAGACAGGCCTACTTTGGGCAGGTGGTGTTGGAGGAGGCCATTGGGCTGGACAAAGACAAATCCAACCATTTGACTAAAGTGTCTGTGAAGATGTTGAAGTCAGATGCAACAGAGAAAGACCTGTCAAACCTAATCTCAGAAATGGAGATGATGAAGATGATTGGACAGCACAAGGACACCATCAACCTGCTGGGTCCTGCACACAGGACGGTCCTTCGTACACTCTCATGGAATATGCCTCCAAAGACAACATACAGGAGTACCTGCAGGCCCAGAGGCCTCCTGACCTGGAGTACTGTTACAATATCAGCCACAATGCAGCAGAGCAACTCTCCTCCAAGAACCTGGTATCCTGTGCCTACCAGGTAGCCTGAGGCATGGAGTACCTTGCCTCCAAGAGGTGCATACACCAAGACCTGGCCACCAGGGAAGTGCTGGTGACAAAGGACAACATGATGAAGATCTCAGACTTCAGCCTTGCCAGAGATATCACCACATCAGTTACTATAAAAAGACAACCAACAGTGGACAGCCTGTGAAGTGGATGGTCCCTGAGGCCATGTTTGACCAGATCTACATCCACCGGAGTGACTTCTGGTCTTTTGGGGTGATCCTGTGCAAAATTTTCACTCTGTAAGCCTCCCATATCCTGGAGTGCCTGTGGAGGTGGTTTTCAAGCTGCTGAAGGAGTCATTTGATGGATAAGCCAATAAGTGCACCAGAGAGTTATACACAATAATGAGGGCTGGCTGGCATGTGGTACCTTCAAGCTGCTGGTAGAAGACCTGGATCATACTGTGGCCTTGACCTCCAACCAGGAGTACCCGGACCTGTCCTTGGCCCTGGAGCAATACTGTCTATGCTTTCCCAACACCCAAAGCTCCACCTGCTCCTCAGAGAAGAATTCCACCTTCTCTCATGTGCCGTTGCCCAGGGAGGCCTATCTTCCCTGACACCCAGCCCAGCTTGCCAATGGTGGACTCAAATGTCTAGTATCCCTATTACTCCTGTCCAGATTCCGTCATAAGCTGTAACCCTTACCCCCCACCCTCCCTGAAAAACTCAAGGCCTTCTCCTTTGTCCCTTTCCTACTGGCAGGAGCCAGCTGCCTACCTGAGGCCTTCACCCCTTGAAGGTCACCTCTCTTCCCCTTCCTCTTCCTCCTCCTTACAACCTGCTCATGAAAGAAAGGAACAGAGAGGCAGGTACTTGCTCGTGGCTACTTCCTTCCCTCCCATATGTTGGACCAAGACCCCTCCCTGTCATCTGGTACTGCCTGGACTTCGAGGGAGTTGGAGATGAGGCATGCCAGTGAAAGCTGTCGGAGCTTTCCTGTTTTGGTTTTGTCTGCTTAGCATAACATGTAAGACTGAGTTCTGGTGCTAGGGACCTAGTCCTTGGGGCTATAGCACTAGCGAGGTGAGGTCAACTGCTCTGGGCCTTGGCTAAGAGCAACCCCTGCTCCAGAGATATGGTGCCAAGGGCTTATTAATTTTGATACTAATTTGCTTTGCTGCTGACCAAATACCTGGAATCAAAAGATGGGAAGGCAAAGACTGGAAGCAGTGTTTGTGACCATGGGGTCCAGCCCCCAAACTATGAAGAAGAAAACACAACGTGTATAAATCTGAGTAAGTATATATTTACACACCTTTTTTAAATAGGTTTTATTCAAGGATTTAATCAATGGGGTAATATGCTCCTCGTGGCTGGGAAGCATCAGTTGCCATCTATTAAAAACAAAGAAAAGCGGTGTCTGGGTGGCTTCTTCCAATCCATAAGTTGTCCCTTCTTTTCAGGTCATGAAAAAATATCGTCTTTTTATATTTGTCTCACCCCATTAGAAAATAAACCAGTTCTACAAGCCAAGTACAGTTTCATTTACCACGTGGTGTAGTCTCGAACGTAATATCCTGCCATATAATACGTTCAATAGACAATTGGTAAATATTCAGAATAAATTAATTAATGTTGAGAGTCTACTGAATTTTCAAAAGTCATTTAATTAATTTTTTTTTCCAAAAAATAAACACTACTGTACAAACATACTTTAAATATTACTTTAAAAATATTGTTATTAGCATAGATAAAATGGCAATTATACATACGCTTACCTTAAAGAAACAATCATATTAAATACACCATTTCAGACCTACCCTACTTAAAAACTGCATAATACCACACTCCTAGACTCCAGATCCTCTCTGAACCCTCTAAAATAACCCTTCAAAGGAAATACATCATATTTACAAAATAACAGGAATTTTTCCTGGCAAATATAATTTAATAAAATAAAAGTTTCATTCATCCATGTAGATCATAATAAATGTTTTTAATATAGCATGGAAAATTATAACTCTGAAGTAGTGCTAAAATAAACCACCTTGCTAACGTACGTGACGAGTGAGAGAGAACAAAAAATAATACATTCATTTTTTCCAAATAGAGGAATTTATTACCTTTGAATTCAAAGCATGTGGATTTGTTCAATACTTTGGCAATCAATTAAGGAATATGGAAACACCACACCATAGAAAGAAGTATTTTAGATTTCTAAAAAAGACTTTTGAAGTGAAGAGTATACATTTTTTAAATGCTACATAATGCTACATAATGACAAGATGACAGTAGGTACATTGTGACAAATATATCATTTTTAAAGCTCTAAACTCATAATGGAAATGGAAGTGTGTCATTTCCCTATAATTTTTTATTATATGTCATTATTTTACTATATCTGGATACAACAATATTACCAAGACAGATGTTCTTTAATCAAAGACTAATAAACTCTCATTTTATAATGGAACATTAATAATTTGAACCTACATCTATTAATCAATCTTTTTTTCTACTCTACACAATTATAAGTCTCGCTAAAACATTTTCTAATCAGTTGTCGACAAAATTTCACAAAAAAAAATAGGATAAAAAGTCGTGTTTGGAAAAGTAGATTTTTTTTTCAAATTTTGCTTTTAAAAATGAAAATATTTGCTGATATTTTTAAAAACTTTAAATGTAATTTTTATATATATCTGACCTATCAGATGATATAAAATTTTTGGGAGAAAAGATGACATATTTTTTTGATCTTGGTTTGCAAGGTATTTAATGAAACGAGCAGAGCCAAACTGTTTTTGTATTATTTGTATTGTGATATCTTAGTTAATAAACATGGGGAATAACTTGGCTTGGTATAAAATATGTTTGTTTTTTTTAAAAAAAAATTTTATATATTTCCTTGACAGAATCACAGGAAGGCCCAAGAGAGGCAGGGGCAGAGAGAGAGAGGAATGGAAGCAGCGCTCCCTGCGGACCTGAGAGAGTGGGGGGGAGAGAGCCACTGTGGGGGACTTCAAATCCCAGGAACCTGGAATTTCACATAACCTGAGCCGGAAGGGCAGAGCATTTTAACCCACTGAAGGCACCCAGGGGCACTCTAAAATACGTTTCTTTTTTTTTTTATAGAATTAATTATAGGGTTCTTGCACAAGTATATGGGGGGGGGGAACTATTAGCTGGAAGAACTGAAAATGCCTCCTTCAAAAGTGCAGCTCTGTGAGAAATTATGCAAGTGGTAATTATAGAAACTATTTTTCAGATATTAAAACAAAAACAAAAAAGAAATAATGATGATTTTAAATTTTTCTTTATTTAAAAAGACTCAAAAGTTTGCTCTTGACTGGTATGTGTTTTCAAGCTTCTTCTTTCCTGGTTTGAGGACAAAAGCCAAAGTTTTTAACAAGCCTGTCACTGCCTTAGAACCGAAAATCCAGGCTGGATGTTTAAGGAAGGGGCTCTATCCCAGAAACTGTTTGCCAATAACCTTGAAGCTCCTTGAGGGTTAAAAAGACTTGAAAAATTTCTTTAAGAGAAGAGGATTAAGCTCCATGTAAAGGCATTTATTCATCCAACACATTTTTTCCTTTCCGCAAAAACAATTTTTAAGGCTGATGAGGGATGAGGGTGCACCTGTGAGGGGCCATCAATTCACCACGTGGGGGTGGTGAGGCCTAAGCCTCTGCCTTCATCTCAAAGTTTTCATGGTCTCTTCTGGTCCTGGGGATCCAGCCCCACATCGGGTTATTTCTGCTCAAAAGGGAAGCCTGCCTTCCCTCCCTTTTGCTTGTTGCCCCATGCAGAATCTCTGCAATTACTTTAATCTCTCTCTCTACCTCATCCTCATCTCTCTGTGTGTCCAATTAAATAAAAAAAATATCTTAAAAAAAAAAGGATTGATGGGATGTTCATAAATTATGAATTGAAAACTGCTTCCCTCCCAAATGGATGGGGCCTTCTTCAGAAGGGATTTAAGAATTTAAAATTGTAAAGAGAACTTAAAAATTGGGGAAAAAAAACTTGATCGGCGATAAAGGATTTATCTTACAGAATGAAAGATCAAGATGCAGGCAGTGATGATTGATTTATTAAATTTGTCCTGTAGTCAGTTTTGTGATTCTGGAATTCTTGGCCTCATTAGTAGAAATTTTTATTTTTAAATTCTGTCCCATGGAGTGGTGATTGGCTTTTTTCAGTCTTTCATGAATGTACAATCATTGGGTCAAATGAGGATGTGTGAGGTGGGCCCAACGTATGCCCAGGGAAAAGATATATTAAAAGTCTTTCTTTGGAGTTTCACTGAGAGGACAGAGGGCAAACATTTCTGAGTTGGAGTTTTGTTCAATTGGGGAATTGAGGAGGCAGATGTATTTTAATAGTCACCTATGGGGCCTTGGGAAGGGAAAATTTCTGTTTTCCTTTTTACCGCAGTGTCGATTCCTCTGAAAAAACCACCTGCCTAAGGGTGGCACTATATTAGGACAGGGAATCCACCAGGTTGGGATATCTCACAATTCAAAGTTTTTTCCGAAAATAACACAAATTATAGGCTGCAAACAAAATAGAAGGGAAGCTACTCAGAAGGGTAATTGCTATTGTTGAATGGGATTTGGGGGAGAAGGTGGTAAAGAGCGATTATATTATTATAAAATAAAATAAGGGCGTGAGGGCTAACACGGTTGTACAAATGTATTTTAATTGAAGGCTATAAGGAATATGAAAATCATTTTAGAATACCCCAGACTTTACAGGAGATTTGATGTGAATCTCCTAAAGGAGGAAAGCTGAGCTGTCAACATCATTGGACCAAACAATAGCTATGCACCTTCAATAAAAGTACAGTAATTACATTTAACCTAAAAAAGATGATAGATGTGGGTTAAAACAATTTTATTTGATATGGCAAAATTTTCAAAGTGTTAAATTGGCACGTTGGAACCAGGCGGCAAATTTTAAAAAAAGTTAGCGTGTAGGAGGCGGCCAGCCTAGGTGGTCAAAGGGATCAAAGTGGGATTAACTGGGCTCAGATTCCACCACGGTTATTCAGCTCAGGTCATGATCTCAGCGGCTGGTCGCTGGGACATCAATCCATGCATGGCATCCAGGCAGGTAACATGCTGTCATCAGGGAGGTTCCGCTGCTACTTCTCGTCTCTCTCTCTTTCTCCCTCCTCTCTGCTAGCCTCTGCCCCTCCATAACCTGACCTCGTGATTCTACTCATCTGTTTTTTCAAATAAACCTCAAATAATATAAATAAATTTATAAACATCTTAAATGGAAAAAAAAAAAGACATAGACACTATGTAATGTTACTTAAAAAAATATAGCTACTTAAAGGTCAAGGGGGACTATGGGCGTACGGCTTCAGTGGGTCAGCCGGTTAAGGGCCACGCTTTGCCTTCGGTTTCAATGTCCATGATACTCCATGGTTCCTGGGGATCAAAAGCCCCCACAATCAGGCTCTTTCTGCTCAAGCAGCCTGAGAGCCTGCCTTCCTTTCTCTCTCTCTCTGCCCTTACTTGTGATTTCTCACTGTCAAATAGGGTCAAATAATAAATAAAAAAAATTATTTTAAAAAGTAAAAGCTTCCGTAAAAGTATATGATAAAAATAATGATATACCATATTATACAAAGAAGAAAAGGAAGATACGCTATATTCTGTGGAATATAAATTAAAGTGAAAAATTGTTTGACAATAAATGAAATTAATATAAATGGAGACGAAGAGTGAATATAGCTGTAAATGAATATAGGGTGAGTGGGAAAAAACAAAAGCAAGAGAAAAAATGTTAAACAGGGACATTCTGCCCCCAAGGCCATCAATTTAAGAGACAGAATAAATGACAATAAAAAATAAAGAAACATGGAATGATAAATTTTATCTGAGGTAATTAAGAACGATAAAAGCTGCCAACTAGAAATGATGCCCTCATGAATCCTCCCAGGAAAAATAGTACCCAACAACAACCACACAGCACCGAAAAAAACCACTCGAATATAGGTAGCGCGGGCGAAAGACTGAGGTGGAAACTGGTCAGACTGGATTAGGAGCCTCAATGCATTTGCTCAGGTCAGTGGAGAATTTACAAAGGTCCATAGAGGAATACATCGAGGGGGCTAGTCCCGGCACTGATGGACTCTCGCGTTGCTCGGCGAGAAAGGAGGCCTGCTTGCGCAAAACCCATGATCATCATCTCATCGTGCGTGCTCTCCAACTCCTTTGTGGATTTCTATCAATAACAAAAAAAAAAAAAAAAAAAATAAATACAAATGAAATGCTTTTAACAACCACCACTCAAATATTATTTCCCACTCATATAGGGATATTTTGGGGGCCGGGTTGTGTGCTTTTCATCAAAACAACAAAAAAGAAGGCCCCACCACTGACATATCCCAGAGGCGGGAACCGGTTCAGGCCATCTCAACGGGGGTTTCAAAAAAAATAATGCGACAAGCAGGTTGTGCCAAACAATGGGGGTTCTCTGGCTCCCGGGGAGGGCCGGGGGGGGGGGATATAAAAGGATTTTTCGCTGGGATATTTAAAGGTCTCTTCATGGCCCTTGCCCTTTCTGTCACAAGAAAACATGAAGGATTTCTTTCTGTCCAACTAAAAATTAAAATTGAAATTATTCTGTTAAACAGTTTGAAACAACACCTCATATATATAATGCAGCGGAAATAGGGTAGAGAGGCAATCTGAATAAAAACATTAAGAACATGAAGACGACCACAATTTTAAGACACCACATATCGTATAGTAGAAGAAAGTAGACCAGACTCAACAAATTCATAAGAAAATGAGAAAACGAACTTAAAAGAGGTACACTCGATAAAAGTGGCACAATACAAAATAGAAATGGACAGGAATAGTTGACAGACCCGTCCGAGGTTCCTCACAACATTGGGCGAATAGCAATATTCTTTACTGGGGCTAATAGATTGACGTGGGTTATCCTGAATGTATCAGTAATGGATAATATAGATTATTTGGGGGAAACAGGATAATTATATCTTTAACAATAAACCCAATAAAGGGGATACTATTTTCCATTGCTATAGGATGTCATAGGTAAAATCAAATAAACCTTTGGAGGCTCACCAAATCAGAATATTTAATGAATCACTGATGGAAAAAAATAAATTTGTGAGGGAATAAGCAACTGGTACACTCTGGGAGATACCAGACTTAAAATGATGCCAAACATGAGAAATCAGAAACACCAACAAAACCACACACACCAAAAACCACTCATATACATTATGGTGAGTTTTTAAGAATATCAAAAAACAGAGAAGAGCATAAATGATGCCCAAGAGAAGAACATATCATGTAAAATGTACAAGAATAATACTGACAGCAGGATTCTCAATAGTAATAGCATATAAAGGAGACAGCTGGGTGTTTGTATAGATGGAAAATTATTGATTAAATTTGAGAGCACAGTAAAAATACAATGAAGCATGTTAAGTCTTAGAACATTTGTCACACAGAGACACACATTTTAGAAAACTTCCTTGGAGGACAGCTCAATTTAGATAGAGAAAACAGAATTATGTACTCAAAGGCACATTTTGAAGGAAGGATTGAATATAGTCTGCACTGCAAATATTCTTTAATCGTATGTTCTGAATTTCCTAAATTTAAGAAGTATTTTGTTCAAATATTTATCTTTAAATAAACCCTAGGAGACTTTTTCTTGGATTCTGGAAAATCAGTCCATTTGGATACAAATCTTTTTTGTCACTGATGGAAATTTTGATAGCCCTTAACTGTGGAATGCCTAATGTATTGTTACAGCAATTGTGATTTGCCAATACATGGGTGATGTGTTTGTGTTTATTTTTATTTTTGATGGTTTTACTCTTCTATGAGATTTTTTTTAAGTAGACATAATTTTAATAAATTGTGATTTGTTGAAATTTTATCTGAGGTTATGTACAATAAAATGAAATTTGTGTGACTGGTCTTTTAAAAATTGTCCAAAGAAGTACATTATATTATTATTAAATTTGATAATATACAATAAAGTATTTTATGGTCCTATGGAACCATATCAAATTCTACTATTAATTCATATTAATAATTACCATAAGAGGAAAAAGGGATATTTTTCAAAAGGAAAATTAGCGTATTTTTCAGAATATGATATAGTGTTATTCACTGAACAGAGGGAACAAATGTCAAAGTTTAACACAGTTTACAGAATGTTTTAACATAAATTGAAATTTAAATCTGACCAAATTTCACAGTTTTAAGTAAAATGATAGCACTTTATATCCTTGAAAAGTGTTAAGTGACCCAAAACATTGCTTAGAAAAACAAATTTAACACTACACTAGTCTGAGATGGTTAAGTTATGGTACAACTTGCCATTGTGTATCATCAAATGGTATATTTTTTTTCTTTTGGTCTTGTCATTATATTTTATTTTAGCCATTCTGGTAAGTGTGTAGTGATATCTCAGTGTCATTTTAATTGCATTTCCTTGATGTCTAATTATGTCAAAATATATAATTTTGATGTTTAATGTTATGAGCTTTCTCAGTTCAAGACCATGAAGCCACTTAGGAAAAATACAGTTGCAGATGCACTCATAGACCAACTCTTATTTAGAAATAAGAAGAAACATTACTACCCACTCCAACAAAAAATAGATTTGTTATGCAGTAGGGATTTTATAAATTACCTGACACAACTTACGTAGGAAGATGAAATGGGACAGGCGGCTTCTGGCAGCTATATACAACATCATTTTAATTTCAATTTTCAGTATAATTTATCCAAGGTATACACAGAATATACATTTAATGTAAATTGTGAACATTTTAAACTCTGTATGTGGAAATTAATCAATTTTAAGTTTATAACAGTCAAAATTAACGGAAGTTTATTTTAAATTAGTTAGCTTTCTCTGCATTGCAAGACAGAATAATCAAGAATTGGTAAGAAAAAATAATCTCTGTAAAATTACCGGGGGTGCGTTATAAAGTGTTCGGTAACCGATCAAACTCACAATTTGGATTGAATGGCAAGTGATTTTTAAAATCTGAAACTAATAGTCAATTTTTTTTCTTCATTGTGTCTTAATAAATTACTGTGTTCATTTGCATGGAAGTGAAGAAAAATGCATGACATTTCATCTCAACACTAACACTTTTAACTAGCAACTCTGAATGTCCTTTACAGCAGTGTAACAAAGTAAAGATCAATGATGTTTCATGAAATATTTGTTATAATTCTCAAGGAGATAGGGAGTTTGTGCAAAAATGCAAATCACTTTGCGACTAAACACATTGCTTATTTCAGCTAATTTTAAGAAAATATGCTAAGACTCTCTCAAAAAAGGAAACAATGATTTAGGTTTCCCTTCAAACTCCTTATCTAATCCTGAACCAACAGCACATAGTTCAAAGAGCAACTAATTTGAGCAGCTCCAATTTACACGTTTCCTAACAATGCTTAATTTAGTGGAATTTCTGTCCAATTATGTTAATTTGATGTAGTGAAAGACAAACATTCAAAAAGATCATCCTTAATTTATATAGATTGCCAAACTCTGCATTTTCTGAATGACGCCCAGGAACGTATTTTCAAAAACAAACAAACAATGCCAGAACCACTATTAGGTCATCTTTAGGCAGAAAGTGACTCAGAGCCTACATTTCTCTCTCCCTGAAAATATACTGTAGGCACTGAAACTACTACCCTGAGTCTGTGCTATCAAATTCCTTAAGTTAGAAAGTTTTAAAACCCGTCTGTGTGGGAGTATTTCAATTACAGATAGAGATTTGGTTGCTTATACATTTTCATACTTGATTTTTAGGGTGCAATAACTATGTTTTAAAATTCATGGTGGTTTTGAATACTGTTGGACAATTGTGCTAAAATGGTATATCCATTCCTCCTAGGAAACAGAAATTATAGAAAGGTAGTGCTTTTCAGATCTGACATCTTTGAGTCATTGCAGTTTCAGTATAAATGCAATAGGAAAAGTGACATTTATGTTTATGATATTTTCTATAAATAAATTAGAATGTACTGGAGGCCTGATATAAAGTGGGATGCCTAACCTTCAGTAAGATCTTGTTTTCAATTCAAAATAAATTTTATTTTTTATTTTTTTATAATGTCCCTCAATTTCAGATAAGCACCCCCCTAAGGTCCACTCCATTTTTTAAAAGATTTTATTTATTTTATTTGACAGATAGAGATCACAAGTAGGCAGAGAGGCAGGCAGAGAGAGAGGGAAGAGGAAGCAGGCTCCCTGCTAGGCAGAGAGCCCGATTCAGGGCTCGATCCCAGGACCCTGGGATCATGACCTGAGCCAAAGGCAGAGGCTTTAACCCACTGGGCCACCCAGGCGCCCCCAAAATAAATTTTAAATTGAATTATGCACCTCTAAGTTCAGAGACAATAAACATCAACCAACACAATTAATAAGTTCTATTTCTTTAAATTTCGGGAACATTGATAGTCTCATCTCCTGGAAGAACAACAGCTAAATTTTTGGTCATGGATTCTTGCTAAAATATCACTTTCCCAAAGAAAATTAATGTTATGAATTTTCATTGATTGTTATTGATCATGAAGAATATAACAACCACGATAAAAAGAGTAGGAAAAACATGATATCTCATCTGTAAGGGCATGTGGAAAGTAGGAAATGCTAATAAAAATAACTACCATTATTTCCTAAGTTAACGTAATATAACAGAACAAAAACATTTCATAACAATATTTTCTAGGCTCATTCTGATAACTCTTTTCTACATTCAAATTTAAAGGTTGAGGCATGTGATATATATTACACAAAAAACATCCCAAGGAATTCGTTAAAAAAAAACTCTTAATAAAGGACAAATCCAAAGGAATTTCTTTTCTAATTTAATTAACAAATTATGAATCGACTTATCTATTTCATCACAGTGTATCAGGCACCAATAATATTTTTTAATCGTCATACCTGATGCAATAGTTACCATCTTTCAGACATACTGATTACAAACAAGCAAAGAAACAGGAGCACTGTAGCTTAAGATCTACCTGCATAAATATAGGACTACTTCAGACAATCTCTTCACCACAACATAGCAATGAATAGAAATCATACATGCTCTGTAATGGACATACAGATGAGATAGAAGGGGATGGGTGTTAATATATGCAGAATCTTTATTAATTACATTGTAAAACATAATATGGAAAAACAGAATACAACTTTAGAAATACCCAGGTCACCATCATTGTTTTATTTTTATATGTGTAGATAAGGAGTTTAGTAAACAAACCATTACTATTCAACTTCTTATATTTTGAAAATTTTAGCAAAAGTAACAAACCTAGCAACTATAAAACTGTATCTATCTGCAAAATACAGCTTTGCCAGCATGGTAGAGGAAAAGCAAAACAAAATAAGTAAGAAAAGTTTAACATTTCACAAGAGTTTTACTTTTATATTTTATTTATTATTTTTTATTTTTCATTTATTATTTACTTCTATTTTCTACTTTATTATAATGAAAATGTCATGACCATAACATAAGAGCAGAATTAAACCAACATGAGAAATTATTTTTTCATAAGTTATAATAAACTAGCTTGGTGATTAATTCAAAAATTATATTACAAACTTCAGTGTTCTTGCAGTAAGTCAGGAGTCATAAACTAATGATGATTCTAAATGTTATTTAGAGAGACATTCTGTTCTTAATATATTTCAAATATTCTACACAAGGCAAAGTGGATCCAAGTAATCTGTAGGCAAAATAAGATTTTAGAGAAGTATATATTTCCAACAGTATTTATAAAATATTACCTTTATGTAAGGCATCATCCTGGACTTTGTGGAAAACACACAAAGGAGTAAGAAGTGGCCCTTCAAGAAACATATACAATATCAAGGTTTAACATGAAGCAGCATGTCTTCTCTAAGTAAAAAAACATTGTACCAACTGACTTTACTGAAACTTTATATTTATTGCTCTCGTTTTAGGTCATAGTGTCCTTCTGCATGCAGGCTGCTATAACGGACATGATATAGACTGAATAGCTTATAAAGAACAGGAATTTATTTCTCACAGTTCTAGAACTGAGAAGTTCAAGATTAAGGAATGGGCAGATCCACGGAGAGCCCACTTCCTCATAGATGGCGATCTTCTCACTGTAAATGTACATGATGAATGAATCAAGAGAACTCTCTGGGGTCTCTTTAAAAGGACTGTAATCCCACTTATGACCTAATCACCTCCCAAAGGCCCCTATGTTTTAATACTATCACTTCCAGAGTTATATTTCATAATATGATTTTGGGAGACATAAACTTTCACACCATAGTATATAGAAACAAAAAAATTCACAAAAACAACAAACAACAAGAATTATTTTAACTACCTATTATTTTCAACTACATAAAATTTTAATTTGTTTCTATATTATATTAAATAACTCATTTGAGTGATTCACTTATATCCAATGCATCTGAGTGCAATTAAATTTGCTTACACAACATATCCTGCAGCATATTTCTTCAGACTATCCCATTCCCAACCTTACAGGATTTACCACAATTAGAAGACAGGGGATAGAGGATAGATAGATGTATACATAAACACACTTGTACATACACATATGCATATTTTTCCTGTTAATGATACTCATGCAAATAAAATTTAAGCTCAAGGAAACCTGTCTTGTGTGTTACTTAATATCCAGTTTTTAGTCAACATCCAAAAACAAATAATCCAATAAAAACATGGATAGAAGACATGAACAAGTGTTTCCCCAAAGAACACATTCAAATGTTCAGTAGATACATGAAAAGATGTCCATCATCATGTATCTTCAGGAAATTGCAAAGCAAAACTAGAAAGAGATACCACCTCACACCTGTCAGAATGGCTAAAATCAACACTACAAGAAACATAAGGTGTTGGAGAGGATGTGAAAAAGTAACACTTGTGGGGGCTGCCTGGGTGGCTCAATGGGTTAAGCCTCTGCCTTCAGCTCAGGTCATGATCTCAGGGTTCTGGGATCAAGTCCCACATCGGGCTCTCTGCCAGGCATGGAGCCTGCTCCCTCCTCTCTCTCTCTACTTGTGATCTCTCTCTGTCAAATGAATAAAATCTTAAAAAAAAAAAAAAGTAACAATTGTGAACTGTTGGTGGTGATGCAAACTGATACAGCCATATTTGAAAACAGGATGGAATTTCCATAAAATTTAAAAATAGAAGTCCTTTGTGATCCAACAATTCTATTGGTGTGTATTTACACAATGAATATAAGAAAACTTATGCAAAGGGATGCTAGCACCCCTATGTTTATAGCAGCATTATTTATAAAGCTAAGATATGGAAAGAGCCCAAGCATCCATCAATTGATGAATAAATAAAGAATAAGTGGTATGTATATACAATGGAATATTATTCTGCCATAAAAAAGATTGAAATCTTGCCATTTGCAATAACATGGATGGAACTAGACAATATAATGCTAAAAGTGAAATAAGTCAGTCAGAGAAAGGCAAATACCTTTACTCATATATGGAATAAAAGAAACAAAACAAACAAGCAAAGGGGAAAATAATAAGACATAGAAAGAGAAAGCAAGAAACAGACATTACATTATGGAGAAAAAACTGATGGTTACTTGAGGGGATCTGAAAGGAGTGATGGATTAAATAAGTGATGCTGGTTAATTAGAGCACTTGTCATGATGAGCACTGAGTGCTATATGTTATATTGTACACATGAAACTAATACAACCATATATGTTAACTAACTGGATTTCAAATGAAAACTTTTTTTAAAATCCCAGTTTTTAGCTCACATTCTGGCTTACAAAAGGGATTTAGTCAGGAATATGGAGATTAGTTAATGAACAAATAACGGGTGAACAGGCAGTGGTTAGATAAAATTACTATCCTTTCTGGCACGACCTTATAGCTTTGGTCTAGAATTATTTTTAGCACTTTAGACTCTTCCTATTTTATTTTGAGTCATTAAACAAAAATTTCCTCAAAGGACCTTAGACTCCATCCAATTTGAGCAACAGTGTGAGAGAGGAAATGGTGTCCAGGAGGGAAAAAAAAAGATGAAACTACTTTTGTTTACAAGTGAATGCATAGTTCTTCCACAGAAGAAGCTCTAAATGGTCATGGCTCCAGCTTTATATGTGTTCAGTCATATGTTCAGAAGTAGGTAACACTATCAAAAATTATAAAGCATCTGAGATTATTTTCCCTTATTTGAAAGCTGGTGTATGAGTCTGCCGTGGTTTCTAGGGTGTTGATAGAAGACGCAGACTCATGGTTCAGAAATAATATAGTTTATTATTCACAGCAATAGAGGTAGCCAGAATATTAAAAGTATTTGTGTGTGTGTGTTTGTGTGTTTGTGTGTGTGTGTGTGTGTGTGTGTGTGTGTAGGGGTGGGAGTTATATATCAGTTCTGAGCCTCAGTTCCCACAAGAAGAATCAAAACAGAGGCAGATAATATTTGCAAACACAACAGGTTAAGTTAAAAAAAAGATACTATTTCTGTCTTCCAAGTCTATTCAATACAACCATCTTCAAAGGATGGTCTAGAACAAATAATAAATGCAGAAATGTAAGCAACCAATTGAAAAGTGTCTCCCAAGAAACACACTTTGAGAGTCTTCATTTGACAAAAATACTATAGGATATTACACGGATCAGGTGCATTGAATACTGGAAGGTTAAAATTACAAAGGACCAAATATATTTTAGCAGTTCTGGCATCCAGTAGAGTTCAAATAGGTTTTATAAGATTGAGGAAAGAAACCATCAAAACCTAGGCCCAGGGGCGCCTCAGTAGCTCAGTGGGTTAAGCCTCTGCCTTTGGCTCGGGCCATGATCTCAGGGTCCTGGGATTGAGCTCTGCATCAGGCTCTCTGTTCAGCAGGGAGCCTGCTTCCCCCTCTCTCTCTGCCTCTCTGCCTACTTGTGGTCTCTGTCTGTCAAATAAATAAATAAAATCTTAAAACAAAACAAAACAAAAAACCTGGGCCCAATTTTTCCAAAAGTATGATTCTGATTCTAGTCTCTATGATGTTATCCCTTGAAGACAATGTCTCTAATTGAGTTGAATTAGTTTACTAAAGAGCATACCCCAATTGTTGTAGGAGATGAACAATATGCAAGAGGCAAAATGCCACATGGAAGCCACCTGGTCTTCAGTGGAATATAGAATCAGTTCCTTTGGGATGAATTTGTTCCACATTTGACTTCCCACTTAAGGGAAAATAAGAGTGCCTTCTAATAGATTTTAAATAGGAAATGACAACGGAAGCTTATACAAGATTATAAAATGGGAAATTTCATTTAGATAAGCAATAATTTCAAAGTCATCTTCTTAATATTACAGACTCTTCACATAATCATAATTTTATTTTGGTATTATATGGTAATTTCAAATATAGTAAATATAAAGAATTTACCTCTGTAATTATAGTGAGTCTGCTCATAGTTTAATAGCAACAAAACTTCAATTTAGAAGTATGGTCTACCAATTATTAATACATTTGGAAATGGTGTGTCATCTTCACTCCACTTGTCTCACTAAAACAGTGAGCCAAAAAAAGTAGGTCCAAGCTGTTTACTATGGTCAAAATGGGTTGCTTTTGCACTTGGTAAAGAAGCAGTCATATTTTGGAAGAAGAAACTGAGGCTATTAATATTTTCAACTTATTTTCAGAAAAGGAAAGAAAGGATAATCTAAGCTAAAGCCAAAATCTTACACAAGGTGGCAGGAGAATGATCTTTTCCCAGATAAAGGGTTTTTCAATTTAGCCATGTTAGGAGGAAGAAGAGATGAGACAGTGTGGACTTGACAAACGTTTGTACACTGTTCAAAAGATTTTAAAATAATGTGTATTGGGCTCCTGAGTGCTCAGTGGGTTAAGCCGCTGCCTTCAGCTCAGGTCATGATCTCAGGGTCCTGGGATCGAGTCCCGCATCGGGCTCTCTGCTCAGCGGGGAGCCTGCTTCCTCCTCTCTCTCTCTGCCTGCCTCTCTGCCTACTTGTAATCTCTCTCTGTCAAATAAATAAATAAATAAAATCTTTTAAAAAATAATGTGTATTATTTTTCTTCTTTTAGTTGAGACAAAATACAAACAAACAAAAAACCACTAATGAGCTTACTCTTAAAAGGAGGTAAACAAGAAACTAGCAAAGATTGAGTGTTAGATCTTGTCTCCCTTCTTTTTTTAAAAATTATGTTATGTTAGTTACCATACAATACATCATTAGTTTTTGAAGTAGTGTTCCATGATTCATTGTTTGTGTAAAACACCCAGTGCCCCATGCAATATGTGTCCTCCTTAATACCCATCACCAGGCTCACCCATCCCCACATCCTTCTCATCTTTAAAACCCTCAGTTTGTTTCTTGGAGTCCATAGTTTTTCATGTTTCATTTCCCCCTCCAATCCCCCCACTTCATTTTTCCTTTCCTTCTCCTAATGTCCTCCATGCTATTCCTTAGGTTCCACAAATAAGTGAAACCATATGATGATTGACTTTCTCTGCTTGACTTATTTCACTTAACATAATCTCCTCCAGTCCCATCCATGTTGATGCAAAAGTTGGGTATTCATCCTTTCTGATGGCTGAGTGATATTCCATTGTATCCATAGATCACATCTTCTTTATCCGTTTGTCTGTTGAAGGGGATCTTGGCTTTTTCAGCAGAATGGCTATTGTGGACATTGCTGCTATGAACATTGGGGTGCATATGGCCCTTCTTTCCAGTAAAATAGAGCTAGCCTATGACCCAGCGATTGCACTACTGAGTATTGACCTCAAAGATACAGATGTAGTGAAAAGAATTAGGTATTGTTAAAGCACAAATGCAGGGGATAGAAGTTATGGTACAGAAGAGGGAAGGGCAACCATATGGCAGAGTAGAATAAAGTAGCTCAGGAAGAAGTTAGTCATATCCAGATATTGTAAGGCATGTGGGGTTGGCAGGGAGAGCATGGGAAATCATGAGAGAAGAGAGAGAAAATGGACCAGGCAGGAGAGGTTTATAACATTTTAACATCTAAGGTAAGCATATGCAAAGCAGAATAGGGAAAGAAATAAAAGTTTTTATAAGACTCAATACATAAGGAATAACGTGGGGGACACTGGGAGATGGAGAGAAGTGTGCTGGGGGAAATCGGAGGGAGAGACAAACCATGAGAGACTGTGGACTCTGAGAAACAAACTGAGGGTTTTTCAGAGGAGGGTGGCAGGTGGTTGGGTGAGCCCAGTGGTGGGTATTAAGGAGGGAATTTATTACATGAAGCACTGGGTGTGGTGCATAAACAATGAATTTTGGATCACTGAAAATGAAATTGAAGAAAAAAAAAAGATTGACTACAGACATGGACCTCAGTGTAACACAGATATGGAACTCACTGTAATACCAGCCACTTCCCACCGACACACACAGACTATGATAATAATAAATAATAATGCAATTAAGAAAATTGCCTGCCAAATAATTTTTCCTCTTTTTTACTTTTATGATTATTATTTTTATTTTATTTTTAAAGTTTTTATTTAAATTCCAGTTCGTTAAAATAAGGTTAATATTAGTTTCAGGTGTACAATATAGTGATCAACACTGCCATACAATGGCTTAAATAAAAAAATGAAAAAAAAATTTTTTAAAGATTTTATTTTTAAAAACCTCTACACCCAAGGTGGATTTCAAACATACAACCCAAAGATCAAGAGTTACATATTTTACTGACTGATCCAGCCAGGCACCCCAACAAATAAAAATTTTATAAAATTGTTGAGTTTGTGGGAGTCTCATTTACTCAGTCAGTTAAGTGTCTGCCTTTGGCTCAGATCATGATCTTAAGAGTCCTGGGATCGAGCCCCATATTGCTCATGCTCTCTCTGTCTCTCTCTCTGGCTTTTTCTCTTAAATAAATAAATAAAATATTTAAAAAAATTGTTGAGTTTGTTTAACTAGTTTTAAACTAGTAGACAGAGATGAAGATAAAGTATGATGTCATGGCAGGGAAAAATACAACTTACACGTTTTAAAAATAAAATGTGCAATGCAAGTTACATCACTTCTTTTATCACCACACTGGGACTTTCCCTACTGAGTTATTGTAATGTAAGGACCTATTTTATATTTTAGCTCTTTGCAGCTCTTTTATTAGCCCCCTTCAGGAATATCAGCTTTATTTATCGAATTAAACTTTATATTAATGTGCTTTTGACTTTTGGCCTTTCTCTTCCTTCTGTTCTTTTTTTTCCCCCTAAATTACATGTTGCTGTTTAACAGCTACTATCAATTCTTTGATATGAATTCTCAACATCAAATTACTAACTCCAGAGATGAAGCAGCATCAATATTTAGAAGCGAAGAATACAAAGCCTTGGGCATCTGGATGGCTCAGTCAGTTAAGCATCTGCCTTCGACTCAGGTGGTGATCCCAGGGTCGTGGGATTGAACCCCAGGTTGAACTTTCTGCTCAGCTGGGAGCCTACTTCTCCCTCTCAGTCTGCCTGCAGCTCCCTTTGCTTGCGTTCTCCCTCTCTTTGTCAACTAAATAAAATAAAATAAAATAATATCAATAATACATTTATTTATTTATTAAAATTCAATTATTACACAATACATAATGTATTGCATAATTATAATAATGATTAAATAATTTATTAAATATTTATATTAAATATATCAATTTAATTAGATAAATATTTTTTTAGAATTTAAAATATTTCAAATTTAGATTATTAAATATTAAACCATTAATTTAATAAATAAATATCTAAACATAATAAAATAAAATAATTTATTTATTAAAATGAATAAAATAATGTTGTCATTATCTGAGCATGTATTTTTTAATAGTCTAAAAAAACCATCTAATAAAGTCTAAATACATTGAGTTCAGATATTTATACAAGTTAACCCAGACACTCAACCCACAGAAAGTTTCAAAACATTTGTTTTTATCTACTATTCAAAATACGATTGTAAAGTATTTATAACTTTGACATAGCAAGGAAACTTGGAGGAAAAGTAGACATTTGCTTTTAATATTTGAAAATTATTTTGTTGATTTAAAAAAAAACCTTAACACATGAGCATTTCTTCTTAAATAACACTGTGAAGTTTCTGAGTCGCATTCTATTAAAAGTGCTGATAAAATGGCCTCAGTTACTCATTTAAATTATCAGCTGAATGGGTAACAAATGAAGTAGAGAGCTTTTTAATTATTTATGAATGTATTGCTTGTGGATGGAGTGCCACATAGAGTTACCTCTCTTTTTGGCTTTGTTTTGTGAGCAGCAGTGGAATCTATGAATGAGATTAAACATAAGGACATTCACAGAAATTCTTAATGAACTTCTGGGGAAGGGCAATAAGTGCAAGGAAAAACTGCAGCAAGACTAATTACAAATTTCAAGTGGTCATCGCTTAATTATAGAAGCTTTTAAGTTCAAGTAATATATCTTTTTTATGAGCCTATCATATTGTATTAATTACCACAAACTGCACTCTCGAACACTTACCTTTTCACATATTTCTTATTCTTGGTACTTAAAATTACCCTTATGATTGATAAGTAAATGGATTTTACTGACAATGCATTTATTTACATAAATAAATAATGTTGTTTATACATATAAAAACAATTGAATATGTGTATGTGTTCAATGAAATTTTCTTTTCAAATTAACATCTTAATTCTACCACATTGGTTACAAATAGATATAGACTTTATAGATTCATCAAATATTTTATTCTCAAATTTATATCTCCTAGGTGAAGTAAATGAAATTGTATATATTAAATATAATCCTATCACATGTAATAGTTACTAGTGCATCCCAGGACATACATAGGTCAGGTCCTACTCAAGGCATCACGGATAACTGGATTTAAATTTCTATCCTAGGAGTCTTCTTTATATTTCTGTGGCTTTTATACTACAATCAGGAGGAAGAATTCTTTTGCTAAAAGCTTCCAAATGACTATGTGAGTAGATTATTTATACACCAGTGATATAATATTATAGTTTAATATGTAAAGCATGATAAAATAAAATGCTATTGCCATATTTAATTTGTTCAGTAAAGCATTCATTTAGTTATCAAGCATTCATTTTCTTTTTTTTTAAGATTTTATTTATTTATTTGACAGACAGAGATCACAAGTAGACAGAGAGGCAGGCAGAGAGAAAGGAAGGGAAGCAGGGTCCCTGCTGAGCAGAGAGCCTGATGTGGGGCTCTATCCCAGGACTCTGGGATCATGACCTGAGCAGAAGGCAGAGGCTTTAATGCACTGAGCCACCCAGGAGCCCCAAGCATTCATTTTCTTTATACAGAAGAGAGAGAACAACATTATATAGTAGAAAATACAGTAAATAATCTAGAAACCTTGATCATTTTGTTTTGGCAATTGTAGAACATAAAATTAGCTAAAGCTCAAGTGCAAGTTATATTTGTATCATAGGAGGAAAAGTTAATTAAAAGTTTGTTTATTACCATAGTTTAACACTTCAACAAAATGATAACGAGTCAAAAATTAATGAATATATGAAGCATACAATAAAAACAATAATCTTGAGTGTATGTGACTCACTGTAGGTATTGATAGGCTAGAAATCAAAGGGAAAGTATCTATAGGGTTTGTTCAGTTCCATACTCATCAGATTAATAGGCTTTCTCATATTGCTTCCTTCACCACATTTATTTGTCTAATGAAGTTTTCCAGAGTTAAAGACAGTGATAGGTTCATGGCTGGAGAGAGGTACAGAATCTAAGATAGTTCAGCAGTGCTTATTATTTAAGAGAAAGACAGCATGGGAGGTGAGGGGTAGAAGGAAAGAGATAAGAAGAGAGAATCTTAAGCAACCTCCTTGCCCAGCACAGAGCCTATAGGGGCTTCATCTCATCGCCCTGAGATAACAACCTGAGCTGAAATCAAGAGTCAGATGCTTATCTAATTGAGTCACCCAAGTGCACCATTTTTTTCCCTGTATCTTTATTTTCATCTCTTTCTGTAACTGAGTTTCCCTTCAAAATCAAGACTTGCTTGCATACACAACCTAAATAATTATTTTGGGATTTGATCACGTGGAAGAGGAGAGAATGAGAAGAGCTAAGTGGTCCAGGAGAAACATATATGAGTTCAGACTGAGTGGATTATGATTGAGGACAACTGAGCATCAATCCTAATGCACAGAATACATCTCAGAATTATTTTCCTGAAACAAGAAAGAATCTGTTTAACCCACTGGCTTCTGCATCCTATCCACAGTGGTTAAAATTCATCCCAGAAGTAATTAATGTCCCCGACTTTACTATTACTGGGCATGAGTGAGGAGCTGAGTGGGCTTGGTCAGTGTCCCACCTAATGAAAGGCAGAGCAGATTCAGGCAAAAAAAATTATTCGTTCTTTCCAAATTAGATTTAATGGGATTCTATTTTTCATTCATGAATTCATTTTACATTTTATATTTGATCCATTTTTCTAAGCTTTGGCCAATATTCACTGCATTTTTGAATAGCTTTTATCTATTATTGTAAATCATTTTTCTGCTACATGTGTTTAGTCATGGTTATCCATTTCTTCTTCCACGTTTTTCAGATATGTGATATCAATTTCCAAATAAATTATTTAAAATGTTTATTTTTTATACTAAACTTCTATGAAAAACATTGATATATGTATTATGGCATATTGTTCCCCTTTCAACTTATTTTTTAAAATTTGAATGTGCCTTGGCAAATATATATTGTTTCTTTTTATGTTTATGTAGATTCTTCATAATTTTCCCAATTTCATTGGCTTATGGTTTCTATTCTTTTAATAATTTTCTTACTGCCAATTAATAGATTTGTTTCCATTACATTGTCTAAGTTGCTATTGCCATTGTAAGTAAAAAGCATCTGGAAATCTATATCCCTGTCCAGTTTCCTCAAATCACTCATTATTTTCAGGATCAAGTTGGATTTTCTTACAGGTTCCAGGTGGACAAACTTTTCAACTGGTGCTAATTATGATTTCTGTTTCTGGCTTCCAGCATTTACCAGCTTAGGGATCATTTTTAACAATTATGATGAAATGAGGCATCATATTCTTATTCTCAACTTCATTAATAATGATATTAGTGTAACATGTCCTACAAGACAATAATAGATACATGTAAAATAATTTCATTGACCAAAAAAGTGGTGGAAAATGTAAATAAAACACAGTGGCAACCAACTAGTCATTTCAAGTTGAGCTATTTTTTTCCCCTTTATCTCCCTCTCTCTTTAATTTCCTGTAGCACATTCCTACAAAGTATTTTAAGGTGTTTTATATGCACATACATAGAGATAATCATGGAGTCTAAATCTAATAATTCCTTGTCAGTTTTAAATATTTTCAGTATTGTTCATTCCTATGTCACTTTTCTATTAACTTTTTCTCCACACTGTACTTAATTGCAAGGAAATATTTTATTTTAATATAAATTAATTAATCACTTTAATAAATATTTTTACCTTATGGATTAATCTTTGATGCTTATTTCTTAATTTTTTTTAACTTTTAAGATTTTATTTATTGAGAGACAGAGAGAGAGAACAAGCGCAAGCAGGGGAAGCTGCAGAGGGAGAGGGAAAAGAAGAAGCAGGTTCCCCACCAAGCAGGGAGTCAAGCTCAGTCTCAGGGCCTTGGGATCATGATCTGAGGTGAAGGCAGAGGCTTAGCTGACTGAGCCACTGAGTATAATTGTTATCTTTGATATTTAAGGAAATACTTTATCATCTCTAATTGATCCCCTATGTCACAAATACAGTTTTCTCTATGGTGCTATTAATTTTATTGTCTTAAAATTAGACTCTTTTTCTAGAAGCATTTTTAATCAGTCTCTTAGGTCTATAATTTAGTTTTTATACATTTAATTTAGTATTTTATTTTATCTTCATCATCTCTGAGTATTTCTGACCAGTACTCATTGGTCAAATCTTTCTTATTAATCTATTCCAAAAATTTGTTTGTTTCTATAATATTTTGTTATTACTGCTGTCGTTCTTAGGTTTTGCCTTTATATTCTTTTTGTTTTGTTTTGTTGTTTTATGCTTTGGTGTTTTTGTTGTATTGTTTTGTTTTTCTTTTGAATTAATACAATTAAACCTTTAGATTTCCTTCATACCTTTAATTATTGTCACTTATTTTCACAAATGATATTACCATAGTACAGTAATTCTAAATATTTCTGAATTAGCTGTATTATTTCTTTTTAGGTATCAAGTTAACTTCCAGGTACATGGACTTAATATTTTGGTCATTATATTCTAGCTTTATTGCCTTATCATTGGAAAATATAGGCTGATACTTAACTCTAGGGAATGATGTGGGAGAGCTAGGTTCTTGTCTCCTGGAGTCAAAGAAGGAATCTCGTGGGCAATGGAGAGTGAGTAAGTGACAGAAGTTTACCAAGTGAATATATAGAAAAAGCTCTCACAACTAAGAGGGGTCCCCACACAGTTAACAATGAGTGCCTTCAGGGTTTATTTTTTATAAAAAGGTAACCGGGCAACTTTAATCCTTTTAACATCTCTATCAATAACTGCTGCAATGGCTTACCTCCTTTTTAAGGTCTGATTATTCTTTTTTGGTTACAGGTGTTTATCATAGAGACACCCACCCCTCATGACCCACCCCATACACCTAGGGCAGGTGGTCCTCCATCCCACATGCCTAGATCAGGGTGCTCTTCCCTGGGGTAGGGTGGTCCAATTTATCTCTTTACTCTGGTTTTCCCACACCACATTTTGGGGATTTCTGAGAGCCTGTTCACAAAGTTCCCTATGGATCTCTTCCTCCATAGCCCCACCTGTCCGTTACTCATTTTGAGAGTTGATATTACCAAAGTACTGTCATTCTAAAAATTTCTGAATTAGCTGTATTATTTCTTTTTAGGTATGAAGTTAACTTCCAATTTTATGAATTTAATATTTTGGTCATTGTTTTCTAATTTTATTGCCTTATTCTTGGAAAATATAGCCTGATATTTAACTCTAGGAATTTATTGGCATATACTTCTGGCCTAAATAATGGCCTGTTTGTGTAAATGTTCAACTTCTGCTTATATACTTACTGAAGACTATTGTTTTGGGGTCAGGATGGCTACATTTATTAAAATATCAGGACTATTAGATTCTCTAAATGTTGATGTCTCTTAATTTAATCTAATTAAATTATCAGTTAATGAAAGAAGTTAAATTTTTTATGTACTACTGCATCTAAACTTATCAAGGTCTTTTGCTATAATTAGACAAGTATGTCATCCTGTTTTTATACCAAGTGCTACATTAAATAAATCATACTATCTGAAATATTATTATTATTATTATTATTATTTTTAAAGATTGTATTCATTGGGTTACCTGAGTGGCTCAGTCAGTTAAGTGTATATCTATAGCTCAGGTCATAATACCCGGGTCCTGGGATAGAGCCCCGCAGGGGGTTCCCTGCTCAGCGGGGTGCTTCTCCCTCTCCCTCTGTTATTCCCCTGCTGTGTGCATGTTTTCCTTTTCTCACTCTCTCTCAAATAAATAAGTAAAATTTAAAGATAATCTCTCTCAAATAAATAAGTCAAATTTTTTTTCTCAATGGGAGGTTGAAGCAGACTCTCCACTGAGCAGGGAGCCTGATGCAGGACTCAATACCAGGACCCTGTGATCATTACCTGAGCTGAAGGCAGACACTTGAACCGACTAAGTCACCCAGGCACTCCAGTTGTTTATTTATTTATTTATTTTTATTATGCATAAGTTTTATCTCTCTTTCTTTCAAGTCTTTTTTTTTTATCTTTTTACTTTTTTCATAAAACTGAATTATTTCAAGATGACTTGGTCATCCTTTTTTCCCCCACCCCATAGGTCATAGAGTACATTTTAACTGTTAAAATAATATTAGTATTTAAGTGCTGCCTACACAAATTAAGGCAAATTATCTGTTGTCTGTATTCCCGAAAAAATATTTTTTTTGTTATGCCTTCCTATTCCAATGACATTTTATAAGGATCTAAATGTTTACATTTGTGATTATTTTTTCAAGATAATAAAGCTATTACTTCATTCTTTTTTATATCTGAATGTTATTTTAAAAATTTCTGTCAGTCTGATTCTTGTTTCTTTATTAATGAATTATTTTTTTTCGCTCTAACACTTTTGATTTTTTTTTTTTTGTCTTTGGTATGTATGCCCTAGTTTGGGATTCATAGAGTCAACTAGAGATATGAATATTTTCTTTCTTTTCTTGTATGTAAGTTTTAATCCTGTGTCTTGACTATTTTATGCTTGAGAAATAGATGTACATTAACTTCAAATATTTCTTTCCTTTTTCTTCTTTCATTTAAAAAAGTCATTTATTTTATCTTATTTAAAAAATATTTATTTATTTATTTGAGGTAGAGTGAGAGGGTCACGAAGAGTGGCTGATTATATACTTTCAATTTGGGAGGAGGTTAGGGATAGCACAGGCCTCCAAGGTATTTTATAAACAAGGTTTCCAGGACCTTGAGGGGGCTAGCTATTGTTAGGGAAAGGTCATTTATTACTATTTAGTAAAAACTCAGGGAAGAGACTCTTCTGATGTGTATCAGTGGGTACACTGATGCTTGGGAGATGATTGCCAATGTATATCTTGAGGGCAGGGGTGGGGAGTAGAGATAAAGAAGTTTCCAAAGTAATTTTTACATGTGAAAGTAGATTTTCAGTATGGGGGGGGGTGGACTAAGAATGCTTTTTGCCCTGAATGGATGTGTCCACATGGAAGCAGCTGAGTCCCCAGAGGAACTTCAAGGACTTGTCAACAGGCTATGAGTAGTAAGGAAATCTAATTTTTTCTCTACCTTTTGTTCCACACACATAACCTACATCTTACACCTCTTTTATATTGATAATTTTAATGCTTTGCTGGTATCCAGATGACTATATCCTTAAGTGACTTCTTATCTTTATTGAATCCATTACGTAATCTATCCATTGTATTCTTAATTCAACTAGATTACATATATTTAATCTATTAGTACCACTAGGTTCTTATTCTTGTTTTTATTTCAAAATTTTTCCTTATTTCCTTACATTATTTATTGGGTATATTTTAAATTGCTGATATACTCACTTATTATATATAAGCTGTCAACCTTATTCTTATTTTGAGGTAGCTATATCTTTTTGGGTTTTAGGACATCATACCAACAATGCCAAATAATTTTCAGACAACAGCAGGATCTCCACGAATTCAACTAAATTCTGACACTATCTACCTGAACATAGCGTAAGATTTCATCAGTTAAGGGATCAGTCCTCCAAGACTATCTCCAACCCCACCTCAGATGCCAGCCTCACTGTAGGCCCCAGGTTATTACCTGTGCTTCTGACTGAGCAACTACAGGTTGGAGGTCCCAATGGCCTACTTCTTACGTTCTATTAATTTGCTACAGGGACTCACAAAACTCAGAAAAATACTTACTTTATGTTTGCCAGCTTATTAAAAGATATAATAGAAGATTTAAATCAATAGATAGATAAATAACTGCACAGGGAAAGGTATGGAGAATGGGCACAGAGCTTCTATTACCTTCTGTAAGACTGCCAGTCTTCCTGCCTTTTCATACATTTAACAAACCCAGTCCTTTCAGGTTTTCTGTGGAGGCTTCATGACAGAGTCATGACTGACTAAATCATTGTCATTTGCTGATCTAATCTCCAGCTCCTCTTCCCTCCCCAGATAATCCTGAATTGGGAGGAAGGGGAGGCATGTTGGGCAAAAAATTATGAAGGCTTTCACCAAGTGGTTGGTCCTTCAGGCAAACAGCCCTTGCCTTGAGTGAGGTCTGAAGCTCACTTCATTAACATAACAAAACACACCTCTCTCACCCTTATCACAGGAAATTCCAAGAGTTTTAGGAGCTGTGAGTCAGTAGCCATGGTTGAAAACCAAATATTCAGATGACCAAAATATATTTCTTGTAAACCACTATATTACACTACATGCTTAAGAATTTAATTATGTGATCTTTTAAACTACTATTTTTCTAAGAGCATAAACTGTTCTGTCAGTAATCTGGATTGGGGAGTGATGTATTGCCAAATTTCTGTCCTTTCAGTCCAGGAAGTCAAAGAGAAACAACAGGAGAGCCCCTTAGGGCAGGAAGTTCAAAGTAACAATGTTGACTACCACTCCCTTTCTTGATTTTTTTTTAAACAAGCAAATGATCTCTTCAGAGTTGCAGTTTAAAGCCAAGAACATGCAGAATTGGGAGAAAAAAATAGTTAAATTTGGAGAATTGCAGAGGTAGAATCAGAGTAGTGAAAGCCATTACAGTAACTGAACTAACTGAGGTCAGTCTTTGCTGAATCACAGAAACAGGTGGAGTTGTCAAACAAAGGAATCTTTGTTTACAACATACAAGGAGATCACAGGGAATAAGTTCCAAAGCCTTGACTGTTTGAACAGGAGAGAGATTTTTATTTAGTATTCAAGATGAATACTCAGAAGGGAGAGTTTTATTATCCCGTGTATGGTTGGTCATAAGGTCGTGGATGCATGCACATCCACATATGTATTTGGGCAATATGTATTGCATGTTCACCTGAATCAAGCTTGTATTCCACCGAGGGCAGAAACTTCAACGTTAGGATAAAGCGGAGGTAACTGTTGGACAAGGGAAAGGGGCTCTGCAGGATTCAAGAGCAGATATAAACTAGATGGGGTCTTGGGCTCCTTTTCTGGGACAAGGAATGCAAGGCCTTGATTACTTTTGAAATTGCACTAGGAGTTTTACCACTGATTTATTGTCTCAATAGCTTAGGCTATTTCCTGGTCTGGTGGTGACTGTTAGTTTTCCCATTGCCTTGTTCCCTCAAAATCTTTAACTAGTGAGGTTTTTGCATTTCTTTGTAAGAACCTCCCAGGAAGTTTTGGAAGAAGTGTGCTTGGGCAAGTCCGCAGGTGGGGTATAGATCATTGAAAATAGCTGGGGACAAAAAATGACTTTTCTTATATCAGGAAAACTATATCTCATCTTTAATTTTCTGGGAACCTCTAACTCTTTCTGCTGATGTTACCAGCAGGCATCTGAGATATTACTGATTGTTCTCTTGAACCTAAGGAAAAGGAAATGTAGAAAGCAAAAGACAAAACTTTAAAATCTATCCTGCAACTCATCAATTCACTGCAGCCACCTCTCTGTCTTTCCCTTTCTCTTTTTCTCTCTTTCTCTTTCTCTCTCACTTTCACATACGCACAACACACGCAAATCAACTTAAAACAATTTTTAATTTTCCCTATTCAATTTTAATATACTTGAGGCTTGATCATTTTCTTAGTAAATACAAGAAAAAAAATCTAGGATTCCATCATTCTGTGTGATTAAAGTTTTGAGGAATTTACTTCCATTGCACTTATAAAACACATTTTATTTAAGTAATATTATATAATCAGGTGCCTGCATTTTTCTTATTCTTCAACTAGTGTTATTTGGCAATTAATATTTTGTCAATCAATATTCCCCTATATCTGCATGTGTGGGCTGTGAGAGATGAGTTAGAGGCAAGGATGGTGAACACTCCCAACAGCTGCAGACTACATATATCTTAAGCCATGATTTTCTTTGCAAAGGTCAACATTGATAATGTTCTAGTCATACCTCTGTGTACCAGGAAAGAAGTAGCATATTTCTTGAAAGGCACAGCTATCAGAGCTCCATTGAGAAACCATAAAGATGGAGAAGGGATTTACAAATTATATATCTGATAATGGATATCTACTCTGATTATTAAAAAATTAAGAAAAATAAAAAACCTTACTAATAACCAAACAGAGTATCCAAATTTACATGTGAAGGAAATAATGGAAGAGACATGTCACCAAAAGTATATGGATGGCTTATAAGCACATGACATATTTCTCAACATTTAGACATTAAAGAAATACAAATTAAAATCATAATGAGATATGCTTACATATCTATTAGAATGGCTAAAAGTATAAAGGCTAATTGTACTTGGTCTGAGCTAGATGAGAAGCAACAAAAAATCTAAACTCTTGTTGGCATATATCATGATACCACCACTTCGGAAAATAGTTTGAAAATTTTTTAAATGCAAAATATGTTGCAGTTACACAAATAGCCATTTTACTTCTAGGCATTTCACCAAGAGAAACAAACCCTATGTTCCTACAAGGACTTGTATATGAATTTCATAGCAGCTTTATTTTTAAGAATTGAAAGCAGTGGAAATGTTCATCAATGTCCATCAATAGAGCAAAGACAAATTATGATCTATTCATTAAAGAGATTACTATTCAACATCAAAATGAACTATTTACAATTGGAGATTCTCAAAGTAATGATGCTGAGAAAAGAAAAGCCAGGCAATGAATAGTATATACTGTGTGATTCCATGACTATAAAAAATCTAGAAAATACAAATTTATATATAGTCACAGTCATCAAATACATTGGTGAGATTTTAGTGCTTTCTTCTGTGCTCCCATAGCTTCCTACACTTGGATCTCCAAGCATTTGTTACACCATGTGAAAATATGAACTCTTTTTCTTTATTCTGTCTTACTAGAATAAGAATCCTTGAAATTTTATGGACATTTGAACTCTCAGTTATTAGCAGAAATTCTATCACACAGTAAGTTTCCAAATATAAAAGCCAGAGTTTTACAATGACTTCGAAGCTTTTACATGATCTAGCCACTCATTTAACCTCTGTGACCTCGTTCCCTGCCACTCTTCAGTCACTCACAGTGGCCTCCTTGTTATTCCTCAGATATGCCAGGCACGATCCAACCTTATGGCCTTCAAGATAGCTAATTCCTTTGTCTGGAGTGACCTTATTGCTGATAGTTCTGGGCAAATTCATCACCTTTCCATACCTTTGTTCAATTGTCAGCTTCATTGTAACTACCCTGATCTTCCTATTAAAAATTTTAACTCCCCATCCCCTGCCTAGCAACCTTGATTTTTCTCACCCTGATCGAATTTTTCTTTTTCCCCATTGTACTCATCATTTTTGAATGCACTATGCAATTTTTATTAAGGTTTATAGCTTTTAATTGTCTCACCCATTAAAATAAAAGTTCTACAAAGCCAAGTATTTCATTTACCAGTGTAGTCTGAAGTAATATCTGCCATGTAATACGTTCAATAGACAATTGGTAAATTTCAGAATAAATTAATGTTGAGATTATACTGAATTTCATAAGTCATTTCAATAATGTTTTCCAAAAAATAAACAATGTAAAACATACCTTAAATTTACTTTCAAAATATTTTATAGCATATTAAAGAAACAATCATATAAATAACCATTTCATACCTACTTAAAAACTGCATAATACCACACTCCTAGATCCTCTCTGAACGCTTAAAATAACCCTTCAAAGGAAATATATTTTTAAAAATAACAGATTTTTTGTCAAATAATTTAATAAATTAAAAGTTTCATTCATCTATGTAGATCATATTAAATGTTTTTAATAAGCATGAAATTATAACTCTGAAGAGTGCTAAAATGAAACCACCTGCTAAGGGTGAGAGAACAAAAATAAACATCATTTTTCCAAATAAGAGGAATTTATTACCTTTGAATCAAAGCATGTGGATTTGTTCAAACTGGCAATAAAGGAATATGGAGACACAAACCATAGAAAGTCATATTTTAGATTTCTAAAAGACTTCGAAGTGAAGAGTATACATTCACTTCTCACTTATTGCTCCTACATATTCATGAATTTGGGAGAAAAAATAGGCCCTGTGTGTCTTAGCAACTAATGGGATATATTTTGATATTTACATGCTTACACATATTATGCGTTATAGTCTTCTCTTTTACATGCTGTAAAATGGTTAACCCCTTTTCTGCAGAGATCTGAAATTGTGAAACAGTGCCTGAGTAGCTGAATTCATCTAATTCGAATTTTTTGCAGCTCTAAGACCTATTGCTTTTCACTTGACTGCCTCCTTTTTCATCTGTCAATTGGTTACAAATTCTGGTACTGAAGAGAATACATTGGGGCTGGTGGCTCAGTGGGTTAAAGCCTCTGCCTTCAGTTCAGGTCATGATCTCAGGATCCTGGGATCGAGCTCCACATCGGGACATAATGTAACGACAGATAGTTTATATTGTAGCCCTTTGGGTACTCTGGTGGATGAATGTGTTTAAATTAGTTTTTCATGGACATGGGGAGTTAGAGACGAGAAGGGAGGTGGGGCAAATTGGAAGGGGAGCTGAACCATGAGAGACTATGGACTCTGAAAAACAATCTGAGGCTTTTGAAGGGGCGGGGGTTTGGGAGGTTCGGGTAACAGGTGGTGGGTATTATAGCGGGCACTGCTTGCATGGAGCACTGGGTTTGGTGCAAAAAGAATGAATACTGTTATGCTGAAAATAAATAAAAAATAAATTTAAAAAATATTAGTTTTTCGTAAACTACAAAAAAAAAGAAAAGCGCTCCCATTAATAGCGTACACTTTAGGGTTCACAAAGCACGTGCCAACAATAAAAATAATGATGGGTTACCGTTACAATTCATAGAAAAGGAGGTACAGGGAAATTGAATGAAAGGGAATAACAAAGTAGCTTCATAAGTCAATCTTCCTTGTAAAAAAATTAACCTGAAAGTGCATTTCTGCCACCTCTCTCCTGTGTGATATGATAAAAAACGACCACGATACATGAATTATAGTTCGGGGTTTTGAAAATCATAATAGCTTTACACCAACACTTGAGCTTTTATTGATTTATTTATTTATTGCTAACAAGATAGCTTGATTTAATATGCGGTTCCTGACAACCAACCTCAGAAAGAATTCCATCTTCATGAGAAGTCAGAAAGAACCACAAACCAAACCTCAAAATAGATTCAAAGTGAAAATACTCTTTAAAAAATTTCCCTTCCTGGGGCACTGGAGTGGCTCAGTGAGTTAAAGCCTCTGCGTTTGGCTCAGGTCATAATCCTAGGGTCCTGGGATTGAGCCCCATGTCTGGCTCTCTGCTCAGTGGGGAGCCTGCTTTCACCTCTCTCTCTCTCTCTCTGCCTGCTCTCTGCCTACTTGTGATCTGTCTGTCAAATAAATAAATAAATAAATAAAATCTTAAAAAAAAATTTCCCTTCCTATCAGAAGCAGACCAAACCACTAACAAATTCTCCAGAAAGCTTCATCTAAAAGGTTGTACTTTCTTCAGATACACAGCAGGACCTTCTTCTCTGGGCCTGGTATTTCTTCTGAATTTTTCAAAGCTGAGTTTTTAGCTGGAGGCCGCTCCTTTATGATAAATTGCTGATACCGTATATTAAAAGGTATTATGTGATCTTTTACAAAGCATTTCCTATCTTTGCATTCTCATGTGCCAAGACAGAAACGGATTATTTAAAACCCTGAAGACAGTGCTATTGCATTTAAACTGCCTGTAACCTTCGTGAAATAGATTTATGATTGATGATAGATTTAGTTAAAATATAACTATTTTACATATTTACTCTCAGTAAAAGATTTCAACCTGCTCATTTAAGTAACTTGGTGCATAATCCCTTTCTATTAAACAATAGTGCAAAGACTAATGCCCTATTTCGGAAAGAACGACAAGCTATTTTTCTAGAATGGCCATATGCGTATATATCAGGCGTCCTGTTTTCACTCCCTTTGTGGAGCACCTACCCTGGAGGTCATGTAATAACCAATGACCAAAAAACAATAAAAAAACCCAAACATCCAGGTCGAAGTGCCATCCCTGCCTGGAGATGAGCATACTGCTCATACTGATCCTGGGTGGAGGATGCGACCTGGGGGCGGGGAGGGGGGTTGTCAAGGCCCAACCTCCCGTGAACCACCCCTGACCCTGCAGTGAACTCGGGTCCCCATGGGGTAGGGCTGGGGACTGCGCCTTGTAGGTGACCCACCAGCGGGCGTGCTAGCCCCCACTGTTCGGCACCCCCACGCATGCGTGCTGAGAACCCCCTTCGCTCCCCTGCCGTGGCCCCGCTGCTTTTGTTCTGAACTTGGGATCCCAGGTGGAAACTAGTCCCTCAGACCTCTTTGGCAGTGAGTTAAAGCCCCTGCTTTTGGTTCAGGTCATGATCCTAGGGTCCTGGGATTGAGCCCCATGTCTGGCTCTCTGCTCAGTGGGGAGCCTGCTTCCACCTCTCTCTCTCTCTCTCTCTCTCTGCCTGCTCTCTGCCTACTTGTGATCTGTCTGTCAAATAAATAAATAAATAAAATCTTTAAAAAAAATTTCCCTTCCTATCAGAAGCAGACCAAACCATTAACCCCAGAAAGCTTCATCTAAAAGGTTGTACTTTCTTCAGACACCCAGCAGGACCTCTTCTCTGGGCCTGGTATTTCTTCAATGGCCTATTCCAGAGAATAAGACACTAAACTACTGAGCGCCATGGACTTCAGAACCACGAAAGAGATGATGAGGGGCACAAAGCATGCCTCTGGTTACCAAGAGGGTATGGAAACGTTTGCTGCTTGTCTGCATTTAAACTGCCTGTAAACTTCATGTAATAGATTTATGATTGATGATAGATTTAGTTAAAATATAACTATTAAAAATATTTACTCTCAGTAAACGATTTCTACCTATGCTCATTTAAGTAACTTGGTGCATAATCCCTTTTCTATTAAACCATAGTGCAAGGACCAATGCCGCGTTTCCAAGAGTACCCCAAGCTATTTTTCTAGAATGGCCATATGCGTATATATCAGACGTCCTGTTTTCACTCCCTTTGTGGAGCACCTACCCTGGAGCTCATGTAATAACCAATGACCAAAAAACAAACAAAAAACCCAAACATCCAGGTCGAAGTGCCATCCCTGCCTGGAGATGAGTAGACTGCTCAAACAGATCCTGGGCAGGCTTCTCAGCCCAGGCCTGTGCTGGGGAAGCTGGTTCCTGGCTTTGGGCGCAATCAGGAAGCCAGCAAACTGACCCGAGAGTGCAGCCAGGGTTAACAGGACTGACGATCTTTTCGCAGCCAGGCCACGTGCAGACACCCTCTCAGGGAGCCAGGCTAGGAGTCTGCCCAGCGCTGGCGTTGACAACGCTTGCAGCCCCCGGGGCTTAGCCCTGCGCTGCAGTCCGGGCCTGGCCTCAGGAGGGAGGGGGGCGGGGGCGGCGCAGAGAAGGGGCTTTGCTAATTGCCAAAACAGGAAGTGAGCTCCTGGAGGACTCAGGGGGGAGGGGGGCGGGGGCGCGTCAAGGGCGGCCAGGAGAAGGGGCTTTGCTAATTGCCAAAGCAGGAAGTGAGCTCACGGAGGATGTGGCAGAGAGTCTGGGAGGAGGTGGAGGGGCTGACCGAGGAGGGGCACGCAGCGCTGCGGTGCTGTGCTGTGGCCCAGGTGGGACTGCAGGACCCACCGGATTCGCCGCCCTGGCGCTCCCCCGTGAGGCCCCACTGTCCCGCTCATGCTGCCTGCTGCCCCTCCCCGCCCGAATGCTTCTCTGGAGCACCCTCTGTGCACAGGTAAAGTGACACCACGCCCCGCCCTCACCTGGAGCAGTATTCATTATTTTTGCACCACACCCAGTGCTCCATGCAATCTGTGCCCTCTATAATACCCACCACCTGGTACCCCAACATCCCAACCCCCCCCCACTTCATTCCCCTCAGATTGTTTTTCAGAGTCCATAGTCTCTCAGGGTTCACCTTTGATTTCCATTTTTGCACAAACTCCCTATCTCCTTGAGAATTATAACAAATATTTCATGAAACATCATTGATCTTTACTTTGTTACACTGCTGTAAAGTACATTCAGAGTTGCCAGTTAAAAGTGTTAGTGTTGAGATGAAATGGCATGCATTTTTCTTCACTTCCATGCAAATGAACACAGTAATTTATTAAGACACAATGAAGAAAAAAAATTGACTATGAGTTCCAGATTTTAAAAATCACTTGCCATTCAATCCAAATTGTGAGTTTGATCGGTTACCGAACACTTTATAATGCACCCCCGGTAATTTTACAGAGATTATTTTTTTCTTACCAATTCTTGATTATACTGTCTTGCAATGCAGAGAAAGCTAACTAATTTAAAATAAACTTCCGTTAATTTTGACTGTTATAAACTTAAAATTGATTAATTTCCACATACAGAGTTTAAAATGTTCACAATTTACATTAAATGTATATTCTGTGTATACCTTGGATAAATTATACTGAAAATTGAAATTAAAATGATGTTGTATATAGCTGCAAGAAGCCGCCTGTCCCTTTTCATCTTACTATGTAAGTTGTGTCAGGTAATTTATAAAATCCCTACTGCATAACAAATCTATTTTTTGTTGGAGTGGGTAGTAATGTTTCTTCTTATTTCTAAATAAGAGTTGGTCTATGAGTGCATCTGCAACTGTATTTTTCCTACGTGGCTTCATGGTCTTGAACTGAGAAAGCTCAGAACATTAAACCTCAAAATAATATATTTTGACATAATTAGACATCAAGGAAATGCAATTAAAATGACACTGAGATATCACTACACACTTACCAGAATGGCTAAAATAAAATATAATGACAAGACCAAAAGAAAAAAAATATACCATTTGATGATACACAATGGCAAGTTGTACCATAACTTAACCATCTCAGACTAGTGTAGTGTTAAATTTGTTTTTCTAAGCAATGTTTTGGGTCACTTAACACTTTTCAAGGATATAAAGTGCTATCATTTTACTTAAAACTGTGAAATTTGGTCAGATTTAAATTTCAATTTATGTTAAAACATTCTGTAAACTGTGTTAAACTTTGACATTTGTTCCCTCTGTTCAGTGAATAACACTATATCATATTCTGAAAAATACGCTAATTTTCCTTTTGAAAAATATCCCTTTTTCCTCTTATGGTAATTATTAATATGAATTAATAGTAGAATTTGATATGGTTCCATAGGACCATAAATACTTTATTGTATATTATCAAATTTAATAATATAATGTACTTCTTTGGACAATTTTTAAAGACCAGTCACACAAATTTCATTTTATTGTACATAACCTCAGATAAATTTCAACAAATCACAATTTATTAAAATTATGTCTACTTAAAAATCTCATAGAAGAGTAAAACCATCAAAAATAAAAATAAACACAAACACATCACCCATGTATTGGCAAATCACAATTGCTGTAACAATACATTAGGCATTCCACAGTTAAGGGCTATCAAAATTTCCATCAGTGACAAAAAGATTTGTATCCAAATGGACTGATTTTCCAGAATCCAAGAAAAAGTCTCCTAGGGTTTATTTAAAGATAAATATTTGAACAAATACTTCTTAAATTTAGGAAATTCAGAACATACGATTAAAGAATATTTGCAGTGCAGACTATATTCAATCCTTCCTTCAAAATGTGCCTTTGAGTACATAATTCTGTTTTCTCTATCTAAATTGAGCTGTCCTCCAAGGAAGTTTTCTAAAATGTGTGTCTCTGTGTGACAAATGTTCTAAGACTTAACATGCTTCATTGTATTTTTACTGTGCTCTCAAATTTAATCAATAATTTTCCATCTATACAAACACCCAGCTGTCTCCTTTATATGCTATTACTATTGAGAATCCTGCTGTCAGTATTATTCTTGTACATTTTACATGATCTGTTCTTCTCTTGGGCATCATTTATGCTCTTCTCTGTTTTTGATATTCTTAAAACTCACCATAATGTATATGAGTGGTTTTTGGTGTGTGTGGTTTTTGTTTTGTTTTGTTTCTGATTTCTCATGTTTGGCATCATTTTAAGTCTGGTATCTTTTATCTTTCTTTAATTCTCCAAAATTTATCTCAGTACTTATTTAAATATTTTCTTTTTTTTTTCTCTTCTGCTGCATTTGGGCAGAAGTCATTAATTTGTTTGTCTGTTTGTTTTTCCCAACTCATTTATTCATTTTACAGATATATTCATCTTAGTCTCCATTTATTGTATTCTTTATTTCAACAATTTTCACTTAATTTATATTCACAGTATAGTCTCTTTCTTTTCTTTGTATATGTATATCATTATTTTATCATATACTTTTAAGCTATTTTAAAAAATATTTTATTTATTTATTTGACAGTGAGAGATCACAAGTAAGCAGAGAGGCGGGCAGAGAGAGAGGAAGGGAAGCAGGCTACCTGCTGAGCAGAAAGCCGGATGTGGGGCTTGATCCCAGGACCCTGAGAACATGACCTGAACCAAAGGCAGCAGCTTAACCCACTGAGCCACCCAGGTGCCCCTTTTAAGCTATTTTTTAAAAGTACAGTCATTTTTTTTTTTTTTTTAAGATTTTCTTTATTTATTTATTTGACAGAGAGAGATCACAAGTAGACGCAGGGCAGGCAGAGAGAGAGAGAGAGAGAGAGAGGGAAGCAGACTCCATGCTGAGCAGATAGCCCGATGCAGGACTCGATCCCGGGACCCTGAGATCATGACCTGAGCCGAAGGCAGCGGCTTAACCCATTGAGTCACCCAGGCGCCCCAAAACAAAATGTTTTCAAAAGGTCTTTTTTTTTTTTAATTTTCTAGGGGTGTCTGGATGACTCAGTTGTTTAAGCAAATGTTTGCCTTTGGCTGAGGTCATGATTCTCCCTGCTTGTGTGCTTCTTCTCTCTCTCTCTCTCTCTCTCTCGCTGTCAATAAACAAAATAAAATCTTTTACTAAATAAATAAAAAAAATAAATTTCTATACCTACTTTCAGTTTAGGTCCCTTAACAAAAATTGCTACTGCTTCATTTAAAAAAAAAAAAGATAATTTAGAAAGATGCTTCCAGAGTTGAAAAGCTCTTTTGTTTCTTTGTCAGGATTAAATATAGAAGTGCTTTAAAAAGAAAAGAAAAAATATGCTATATTAACACTAATCACACTATAACTTTGGTGGTTATATCAAGATAATGAAAAGTGATTTTAAAGCAAATTTCATTATCAGACATAAAGATCAAGTCAACATTACAGAAGAGTGAAAGGATGAATTCATCAGGGAGTATAATAATTCTTGACTTTTAATACTTAATAACAGATTTGGGGATGTATAGGGAAAAACTAAGAACAAAAATCATATCTTCTACCTTAGAAGAGAAATGGAAAAAAATTTCAACACCCTTATTTTAAGATTATATAGAAAAATGGTCATCAAATTGTTAAGATATATAAGACTTGAACAAAATTATCAAATACCTAGATATGCTTGATATTAAAGAACACTCCCAGCAACCGCAGACTACATATATCTTAAGACATGATTTTCTTTGCAAAGGTCAACATTGATAATGTTCTAGTCATACCTCCGTGTACCAGGAAAGAAGTAGCATATTTCTTGAAAGGCACAGCTTTCAAAGCTCCATTGAGAAACCATAAAGATGGAGAAGGGATTTGCAAATTATATATCTGATAATGGACATCTACTCTGATTATTAAAAGATTAAGAAAAATAAAAAACCTTACTAATAACCAAACAGAGTATCCAATTTTACATGTGAAGGAAATAATGGAAGAGACATGTCACCAAAAGTATATGGATGGCTTATAAGCACATGACAAATTTCTCAATATTTAGACATTAAAGAAATACAAATTAAAATCATAATGAGACATGCTTACATATCTCTTAGAATGGTTAAAATTATAAAGGCTAATTGTACTTGGTCTGAGTTAGATTGAGAAGCAACAAAAAATCTAAACTCTCGTTGGCATATATCATGATACCACCACTTTGGAAAATAGTTTGAAAATTTTTTAAATGCAAAATATGTTGCAGTTGCACAAATAGCCATTTTACTTCTAGGCATTTCACCAAGAGAAACAAACCCTATGTTCCTACAAGGACTTGTATATGAATTTCATAGCAGCTTTATTTTTAAGAATTGAAAGCAGTGGAAATGTTCATCAATGTCCATCAATAGAGCAAAGACAAATTATGATCTATTCATTAAAGAGATTACTATTCAACATCAAAATGAACTATTTTCAATTGGAGATTTTCAAAGTAATGATGCTGAGAAAAGAAAAGCCAGGCAATGAATAGTATATACTGTGTGATTCCATGACTATAAAAAATCTAGAAAATACAAATTTATATATAGTCACAGTCATCAAATATATTGGTGAGATTTTAGTGCCTTCTTCTGTGCTCCCATAGCTTCCTACACTTGGATCTCTGAGCATTTGTTACACCATGTGAAAATATGAACTCTTTATCTTTATTCTGTCTTACTAGAATAAGAATCCTTGAAATTTTATGGATATTTGAACTCTCAGTTATTAGCAGAAATTCTATCACACAGTAAGTTTCCAAATATAAAAGCCAGAGTTTTACAATGACTTCGAAGCTTTTACATGATCTAGCCACTCATTTAATCTCTGTGACCTCGTTCCCTGCCACTCTTCAGTCACTCACAGTGGCCTCCTTGTTATTCCTCAGATATGCCAGGCATGATCCAACCTTATGGCCTTCAAGATAGCCAATTCCTTTGTCTGGAGTGACCTTATTGCTGATAGTTCTGGGCAAATTCATCACCTTTCCATACCTTTGTTCAATTGTCAGCTTCATTGTAACTACCCTGATCTTCCTATTAAAAATTTTAACTCCCCATCCCCTGCCTAGCAACCTTGATTTTTCTCACCCTGATCGAATTTTTCTTTTTCCCCATTGTACTCATCATTTTTGAATGCACTATGCAATTTTTATTAAGGTTTATAGCTTTTAATTGTCTCACCCATTAAAATACAAGTTCTACAAAGCCAAGTATTTCATTTACCAGTGTAGTCTGAAAAAATATCTGCCATATAATAGGTTCAGTAGACAACTGGTAAATTTCAAAATAAATTAATGTTGAGATTATACTGAATTTCATAAGTCATTTCAATATTTTTGTCCAAAAAATAAACTATGTAAAACATACTTTAAATTTACTTTCAAAATATTTTATAGCATATAATGGACAATATACATAAGCCTTAAAGAAACAATCATATAAATAACCATTTCATACCTACTTAAAAACTGCATAATACCACACTTCTAGATCCTCTCTGAATGCTCTAAAATAACCCTTCAAAGGAAATACATTTTTAAAAATAACAGATTTTTTGTCAAATAATTTAATAAAATAAAAGTTTCATTCATCTATGTAGATCATAATAAATGTTTTTAATAAGCATGAAATTATAACTCTGAAGTGTGCTAAAATGAAACCACCTGCTAAGGGTGAGTGAACAAAGATAAACATCATTTTTCCAAATAAGAAGCATTTATTACCTTTGAATCAAAGCATGTGGATTTGTTCAAACTGGCAATAAAGGAATATGGAAACACAAATCATAGAAAGTCATATTTTAGATTTCAAAAAGTCTTCTAAGTGAAGAGTATACATTTTTTAAATGCTACATAATGCTACATAATGACAAGGTGACACGTTGTGACTAATAGCATTTTAAAAGCTCTACTCATAATGGAACAGAAGGTGTCATTTCCCTATAATTTTATATATGTCATTAATATACTATATCTGGATACAACATATTACCAAACAGATGTTCATCAAAGACTAAATCATTTTTAATGGAACATAATTTGAACCTACATCTATTAATCATTTTTTTCTATCTAACATTTATAGTCTCTCTAAACATTTTATCAGTTGTTGACAAAAATTCATAAAAAATAGGATAAAAAAGTCGTGTTTGGAAAAGTCGATTTTTTTTTTCAATTTTGCATTTAAATGAAAATATTTGCTGATATTTTTTAAAACTTTAAATGTAATTTTATATATATCTGTCCTATCAGATGATATAAAATTTTTTGGAGAAAATATGACATATTTTTTTATCTTGGTTGAAGGTATTAATAAAGAGCAACTGTTTGTATTATTTGTATTGTGATATCTTAGTTAATAAACATGAATAACTGGTATAAAGTATGTTTTTTTTTAAATTTTATTTATTTACGTGACAGAGATCACAGGAAGGCAGAGAGGCAGCAAGAGTTAGAGGAATGAAAGCAGGCTCCCTGCTGAGAAGGGAGCCCACTGTGGGACTCAATCCCAGGAACCTGGAATCATGACCTGAGCTGAAGGCAGAGATTTTAACCCACTGAGCCACCCAGGTGCCCTAACATATGTTTTTTTTTTTTATAGAATTATAGTTCTTGCCAAAATATGGAAATAGCTGGAACTGAATGCCTCCTTCAAAGTCAGCTCTGGAGAAATTATGCAAGTGAAATATGGAACTATTTCAGATATTAACCAAAAACAAAGAAATGATGATAAATTCCTTAAAGACTCAAAGTTGCTCTTGACTGGTATGTTTCAAGCTCTATTCCTGGTTTGAAGACAGGTTTTTACAGGCCTGTCACTGTAGGAATCAGCTGGATGTTTAGAGGCTATTAGAACTGTACAAAAAACCTTGAAGGGGGGTAAAGACTTGAAAATTCTTTAGAGAGATTAGCTTCCTAAGGCATTATTCCTCCACACATTTTCCTCCAATCAATTAAGACTGATGGATGAGGGGCACCTGAGTGGCTCTCTCATCACGTGGGTGGTGGGTTAAGCCTCTGACTTCATCTCAAGTCATGGTCTCTGGGTTCTGGGATCCAGCCCCACATCCGGCTCTGCTCAAAAGGAAGCCTGCTTCCCTCGCTGCTTGCCTACCTCTCTGCTTACTTGTGATCTCTCTCTCTCTCTCTCTGTGTGTCCAATAAATAAATAAAATCTTTAAAAAAAGGCTGATGGATGATAAATTATGAAAACTGCTCCCTCCAAATGATGCTTCTTCATAAGGATTTAAGAATTTAAAATTGTAAGAATTTAAAATTGAAACTTGATCATAGGATTTATCTTATAGAATAACATCAAGTGAAGGCAATTTATTAGTTCTGAAGTATTTGTGATTCTGAATTCTTGGCCTCATTAGTAAATTTATTTTTAAATTCTCCCATGGAGTGGTGATTGGCCTTCAGTCTTTCATTGATGTACATCATTGGGTCAAACGAGATGTGTGTGCCCAGAACTATATATAATCTTCTTTGTATTTCACTGGAGATGGCATTTCTGAGTTTTGTTCAATTGAATTTGGACAGATGTTTTAATAGTCACTTCTAGAGTGGGCCCTGGAGAATATCTTCCTTTTTTTCTCTTCCCGATTCTCTGAAAAAACCCTGACTAATTCACATTATCACAGTGATATCACAATTCAAGTTTTTCCAAACACTATAGCTGCAAAATAGAAGGAAGCTACTCAGAAGGTAACACTATTGTGAATGATTGAGAAAGAAAACATTATTATAATTAAGCTACCAGGTTTCAATGTATTTTATTGTTGCTTAGAAAATCCTAGCATACCCAGACTTTACAGAGATTTGATGATCCTAAGAGGAGCTGAACTCATGGACCAAAATAACTATGCACATAAAAAGTACAATTACTTACCTAAAAAGATGATGTGGTCAACTTCATATAGCAATCCAAGTGTTATTGGAACAGGAATTTAAAAAATAGCTTAGGGGCACCTGCTTCCCTCACTCTCTCTCTGCCTGCCTCTCCATCTACTTGTGATTTCTCTCTGTCAATAAATAAAATAAAATGAAATCTTAAAAAAAATAAAAACATTTTGTGTCTTTCTTGTTTTTTTTTTAATATTTTATTTATTTGACAGACAGAGAGACAGGAAGAGGAACTATAAGCAGGGCAGAGGGAAAAGGAGATGCAGGTTTCCCACTGAGCAGATAGCCTGATGTGGGGCTCCATCCCAGGACCCTGGGATCATGACCTGAAAAGAAGGGACACTTATGGAGGAAGCCACCCAGACACCTCTTTTCTTTGTTTTTAATATATGGCAACTAATACTTCCCATCCACGAGGAACATATTAAATATATACTTACTCAGATTTATACACTTTGTGTTTTCTTCATAGTTTGGGGCTGGACCCCATGGTCACAACACTGCTTCCAGTCTTTGCCTTCCCATCTTTTGATACCAGGTATTTGGTCAGCAAAGCAAATTAGTATCAAAATTATTAAGGCCTTGGCACCATATCTCTGGAGCAGGGGTTGCTCTTAGCCAAGGCCCAGAGCTGTTGACCTCCCCTCGCTAGTGCTATAGCCCCAAGGACTAGGTCCCTGCCACCAGAACTCAGTCTTACATGTTATGCTAAGCAGACAAAACCAAAACAGGAAAGCTCCGACAGCTTTCACTGGCATGCCTCATCTCCAACTCCCTTGATGTCCAGGCAGAACCAGATGACAGGGAGGGGCCTTGGTCCAACATATGGGAGGGAAGGAAGTAGCCACGAGCAAGTACCTGCCACTCTGTTCCTTTATTTCATGAGTAGGTTGTAATGAGGAGGAAGAGGAAGGGGAAGAGCGGTGAACTTCAAGGGGTGAAGGCCTCAGGTAGGCAGCTGGCTCCTGCCAGTAGGAAAGGGACAAAGGAGAAGGCAGTGAGTCTTGCAGGGAGGGTGGCGGGTAAGGGTTACAGCTTATGACGGAATCTGGACAAGAGTAATAGGGATACTAGTCATTTGAGTCCACCATTGGCAAGCTGGGCTGGGTGTCAAGGCAGATAGGCCTCCCTGGGCAACGGCACATGAGAGAAGGTGGAATACTTCTCTGAGGAGCAGGTGGAGCTTTGGGTGTTGGGAAAGCATAGACAGTATTGTTCCAGGGCCAAGGAGAGGTCCGGGTAAGCCTGGTTGGAGGTCAAGCCCACAGTATGATCCAGGTCTTCTACCAGCAGCTTGAAGGTACCACATGCCAGGCACCCCTCATTATTGTGTATAACTCTCTGGTGCACTTATTGGCTTATCCATCAAATGACTCCTTCAGCAGCTTGAAAACCACCTCCACAGGCACTCCAGGATATGGGAGGCTTCCAGAGTAAAAATTTTGCTCAGGATCACCCCAAAAGACCAGAAGTCACTCTGGTGGATGTAGATATGGTCAAACATGGCCTTAGGGACCATCCACTTCACAGGCAGTCCACTGTTGTTTGTCTTTTTATAGTAACTGATGTGGTGATATCTCTGGCAAGGCTGAAGTCTGAGATCTTCATCATGTTGTCCTTTGTCACCAGCACTTCCCTGGTGGCCAGGTCTTGGTGTATGCAGTTCTTGGAGGCAAGGTACTCCATGCCTCAGGCTACCTGACAGGCACAGGATACCAGGTCCTTGGAGGAGAGTTGCTCTGCTGCATTGTGGCTGATATTGTAACAGTACTCCAGGTCAGGAGGACTCTGGGCCTGCAGGTACTGATGTATGTTGTCTTTGGAGGCATATTCCATGATAGTGTACAAGGGACCATCCTGTGTGCAGGAACCACCAGGTTGATGGTGTCCTTGTGCTGTCCAATCATCTTCATCATCTCCATTTCTGAGATTAGGATTGACAGGTCTTTCCTGTTGCATCTGACTTCAACATCTTCACAGACACTTTAGTCAAATGGTTGGATTTGTCTTTGTCCAGCCCAATGGCCTCCTCCAACACAACCTGCCCAAAGTAGGCCTGTCTTAGGGGTCTGCCTAAACTGCCTACAACCAGCCTGCCTCAAGGCAGTTATGAACTCTAGATTATCCTCAAAAACATTAAACCACAAGCTAAAAATTCTCTTCACTAGGTCTCTGTTGCAGGTCTAATTTTCTTATCTTTCATCATTTATCTTTTTCCTAATTCTTATTTTCAGTATAGTTTATTTTGCTTCCAGCTGTTTCCCCTTATTTCTGTATGCTGTTTCATAGGTAAGAATTGTCCTGTCATAAAATTATTTCTTGAGCATTCATTATATCTCTCAGTTTAAATGGGTTCTTTTATGATATTGATTCATTTGAGTTTTTTCAAAATGGGAAGAATTTTCAAAATGGTGTTTTCCTCAAGGTTCAGAGTATGTCTCAGCCTCATCTTTACTCTTTTTGAAATTCACTTTTCAAATTCTTGTCCCTCTTTTTATCTTTTTAAATTAAAATGTTTTATTTTTACTATTTTTTTATTTGAGTATAGTAGATATTCAGTGTTACATTGGTTTCAGTTTTTCAATATCTTCCATGCATTATTCTATGATCACTACAAATATAGCCACCATCTGTCACCATATAACACTATTATAATATCATTGACTATATTCTCTACACTGTCCCATATCTCTTTTTAAAATCTCTGATTTTTGTTTTCTTTTATTCCAATTTTCGACCATCATTTTACTTGGTTACTTCAATAAATTATGCCTGATTACACACTCTTGCTGGAAAACGTAGCATTTGATTTATAGTAGTCTTCTTCTTCTTCTTTTTAAATTAACATATAATGTATTATTAGCCCCAGGGGTACAGGTCTGTGAATTGCCAGGTTTACACACTTCACAGCACTCACCACAGCACATACCTCCCCAATGTTCATAACCCCACCACCCTTTCCCTACCCTCCCCAACCCCCCATCAACTCTCAGTTTGTTTTGTGAGAATAAGAGTCTCTTATGGTTTGTCTCCCTCCCGATTCCATCTTGTTTCATTTACTCTTTTCCTGTCCCCAAACCCCCCACATTGTACATCCATTTCCTCATATCAGGGAGATCATATGATAGTGTCTTTCTCTGGTTGACTTATTTTGCTAAGCGTAATACACACTGGTTCCATCCATGTCAACGCAAATGGCAATATTTTATTTCTTTTGATGGCTGCATAGTATTCCATCATATATATATATATATACCATTCATTTGTTGATGGACATCTAGGTTCTTTCCATAGTTTGGCTATTGTGGATATTACTGCTATAAACATTTGGTGCACGTGCCCCTTTGGATCATATAGCAGTCTTCTTTACCTCTATCAGAACCCCAGGAAGCTTTATTTATTTATTTACTCACATAAACAGATGATCCAACACAACGTTTTTTGATGTTCAAATGTATTATAATGTCTTACCACTTAACACTATGTTTAATGCTCTCTTTCACTGTCTGACTAAATCCTCATCATCACTATGCCATTTAATGAGAAAGAACATTTGAATCAGAGTTCTCTCCATATCAGGGAATGAAGACTCCACCCTTCTGTTTGTGCAGGTAAAATAAATGTTGATATTGTCTGTCCTGCACATACCCCAACCTGTTCACCTGAATATTCACCATCAAAATATATACAAAATGAAAACCATACCTCACCACTTCTATTACCACCCAGCATGCTAAAAACACCATCATATGTTCCTGAATTATTGACTTGATTGATAACCCCACTTCCACACATACTGCACTCCTTTCTCCCTGCAAATTTATTTTGGTACAGTAATTTAACCTAAAAATCAAGTCAGATGATTTTATTCTGCTGTTGAAAGTCTTTTGGTATCTTCCCCTTTCATATTAAATAAAAACTGAAGGCGTTTCAATGTACTAGAAGGTCATACATCAATACGTTCTTCCTCTCCCCACCACTATAAACTCCTCATTGGCCTCCTTGCTTTTCCTCAAAAGTAACAGACAAGCTGTTCACTCAAAGTCTATATACTTACTTGCTCTGCCTAGCGCAATCTTTTCCTTTAATATTTGTATAACACTCTCTTTCACTTCCTGGGTCATTGTGCAAATAACATCTCATAAATGAGATATAAACACCCAACACAAAATAAAATTAAATTTCATCCCAGCATTCTCCAATGGCTTTTACCTTTCTTGTATTTCTTTGTAACACTTATCACCATCAACCATCAATCATTATCCTATTACTGGATTATTTTCCTATTTGAGATAGAGAGAGAGAGAATTGGGAGGGTGCGCAGAGGAAGAAGAAAACACCCCACTGCCTAGAAAGCCTGCCGGGGAGTTACATCCCAGGACCCTGAAATCATGACCCAAGCAAAAGCCAGTCACTCAATGGACTGAGCCACCGAGGTGCCCCTCTATTATTGGTTTATTTCACTATTATATTTCAAAAGAATGTAAGCTCTTTGTGGTCAGGTATTTTATATATTTTATTAATTGAAGTATTCTCAGAAAGGTAGCTGGCAGATTGTAAGGGCTCACTAAACTGTATTTTGTTGTTATTATTGGGTTCATTTATGGGCTTTACCTCTTACGCTAGAAGTCTATCCTTCAGATGTAAGCAATAGAATAGAGTCCTGCTGCCTGTTCAAATATGTAAAAAGCCTGTATTAAGTGGATATTTTAAAAGCTAAATGAATGGCTTAATAGTTGTATATAGGCGGAAATGGAACATATTCTCCACAGTTTAGAAGTGGAGTTCTTTTATAGAGTTCTTGTACAAGCCTACACGATTGAACGATAATGGGCAGTTGTACATTACAATTATATAAACACTTTGGTAATTTATATCCTTTTTTTGTAATTCATGACAGGATCATTTAATTCCTTAGGAGCATTATAGCATTTCAACTTTTCATGTTCAATAAACTTATTGGGGTTGCTACCTTTTTTATTCAAATGGAGAAATAGTCATGATTTAATCTAAAGAAAGTGTTATTGATTGTGTTGTTTTCTAGGAATGAGTCGCACATGCTAGTTTAAAAGTTTTGTTAAATTCCCAAGTCTGTCACTGATAAAAGCCTTTTGTAGATTAGTAACTTGATCAAAATGGAAAAGTTTTGTAACACCAATTGTTATACTATCTTTGTTTCCATCTTGCATTGTAATAACACCCATCTTAACTCTATTTAAGACAAATCATTGCCAGATGGATTTCTGGCATTGATTGCATGATATGAAATCTAGTATAACTAAAAGTTTTTGGTTTTAGTAGCATATAAATCAATTTAGAAAAATATATGTATTTGAATATAAGGTAAAGTTTTAAATTATTTGGCAATAGTAAAGTAAACTTTTTTTTGTAAATTTTTTTTCTAAAATTTCATTGAACTCTTTTGCAATAAGAAACAAGTTACAAAAAATCAGGGTTTATTTACCGCCATTCAAAATTATTAGGAATAGAATCATAGAGGTTGAAGTATTTAAAATATTGAACCCAAAATATTTTATTAGGTAAATTCATGAATGCTGAGCATTCCCTGTTAAAATATACTAATACTATTGATAGACTGGTAGAAGCCTAAAATCAAATATTTATTAAATATTTATATCCATATCTTTTCATGGCTTGGTAATTCATTTCTCTAGCATTAAATTATATTCCATTGTTTGCATGTACTACACTTTATTTGACCTTTCACCTATGGTAGGATATCTTGGTTGCTTCCAAGCTTTTGTCAGTTATGAATAAAACTGCTATAGACATCTTTGTGGGTATAGATTTCATCTTCTTTGGGTAAATACCAAGAACTGCTACTGCTAAATCATCTGGCAAGAATATGTTTAGTTTTGTAAGAAACTGCCAAGTTGTTTTCCATTCTTTATTCTCAATAGACATGGAAGAACATTCCTGTTGCTCCACATCCTCACCAACATTTCGTGTTCTGTTGTCAGTGCTCTGGATTCTGGGTATGTACTGGTGTCTCTTTTTTGTTTTAATTTGCATTTTCCTCATGACATATGATGTGAAGCATCTTTTTATATGCTTATTTGCCATCTGTAATATTTTCTTTTGTGAGGTATCTGCTAAGGTATTTGGCTCATTTTTAATCAGGTTTTTCCCCCATTGTTGAGTTTTAAGGGGTCTTTGTGTATTTTTGATTAACAGTCCTTTGCCAGATGTGTATTTTGCAAATTTTTTCTCATAGTCTGTGCTTTGCCTTTTCATTCTCCTGGAATTGTGTTTCACAGAGTAGACATTTTTAAATTCAGTGCTTGTGCTTTTGTAGCTAAAGTAATTGCCAAAACCAAGGTCATTTAAATTTTCTTCTATATTACCTTCTACATGTTTCATGTTTAGGTTTATAATCCAATATGAGTTAATTTTTTTGAAGAATGTATGATATGTGCCTGGATTTATTTTATTTTATTTTATTTTATTTTATATTTTTAATTTAGCTTCACCGTTACTCCAGAACCATTTGTTTAAAAGATTGTATTTTGCTCTCTTGTATTGCTTTTGCTTTTATATTAAATATAAAATATAATTGATAATATATATTCTGTTGCTTTAATCTAGTCTTTCTGTGGTATTACAATATCATGCTTACAATTATTGTTATGGTAAACTTTTTTTTAAGATTTTATTTATTTATTTGACAGAGAGAGAGAGAACACAAATTGGCAGAGAGACAGACAGAGAGAGAGATTAGGAGAAGCAGGCTCCCTGCTGAGCAGAGAGCCCTATGCGGGACTCGATCCCAGGCCCCTGGGATCATGACCTGAGGTGAAGGGAGAGTCTTAACCCACTGACCCACCTAGGTGCCCCATCATTATGGTAAACTTTGAAGTCAGTCCTCAGTCTTTGTTCTCCTTCAACACTATGTTGATTATTGCGAGTCTTTGCCTCTCCATATAAACTTTAAAATAAGTTTGTTAATATTAAAAAAAAGAACTTGCTGGAATGCATTAATTGTATAGATAAACTTGGAAAACAGTGACCTCTTGAGCTGAGCAGGAGATAGACCATGGACATCAGTTGTCACTGTGGTGCCTCTGGCAGAACCTATTGCAAATCCCTAGGCAAAATGAGACCTCAAGGATCTGAGAGAATGTCTAAGATGTACTTGATACATCCCTTGGGTATGGTTTCTTGAAGTGTCCATCTGTCTGAAAGCTGGGGAATCTAGATAAGGGAGGGAAAATTAGTTATGATAAAACATATCAACAAACATTAATAAATTTTGTAAAACTAATTGTCATGGCTCATATACAAAATGACCAACAGAGGGACCATCAGAAGGAAAGCATCAGTTATGTTTATTGTGAAATTTTTTATTCAAAATAAAGCAATGTGAGGGGAAGACATAATGAGAAAATTACCATTTTTTAAATGGTTAAACTTCTTACAAAATGGAATAGGTTTTATATTCTAAGTAGTATATTGAAAAGTAAAACATTGGGGCGCCTGGGTGGCTCAGTGGGATGGGCTGCTGCCTTCGGCTCGGGTCATGATCTCAGGGTCCTGGGATTGAGCCCCGCATCGGGCACTCTGCTCCGCAGGGAGCCTGCTTCCCTCTCTCTCTCTGTCTCTCTCTGCCTGCCTCTCTGCCTACTTGTGATCTCTGTCTGTCAAATAAATAAATAAAATCTCTAAAAAAGAAAAGAAAAGTAAAACATTAAAACATAAAATTTTAATTAAAAAATTATGTAATTTTAAAAAAAGGTTAAAAATAGCAGAACCATTTTTCTTATAACTGGAAAATACATTGTATATATATCTATCAAAAATAACTTGTCATGGAGGCGCCTGGGTGGCTCAGTGGGTTATAGCCTCTGCCTTCGGCTCAGGTCATGATCCCAGGATCCTTGGATCGAGTCCCACATCGGGCTCCCAGCTCAGCAGGGAGCCTGCTTCCTCCTCCCTCTCTCTGCCTGACTCTGCCTACTTGTGATCTCTGTCAAATAAATAAATAAAATCTTTTATAAAAAATATTTTTAAAAATAACTTGTCATGTCTGGAATCAGGAGCATATGGAAAAAATAATATCTGAGGACAATACTTCTGCCATGTTTTGTGCCTTGTTAATATTTTTAAACACTCAGGCAACTTTTAGCTTTATTGAAATACCTGCTAAGATACCAGCAGTGCCTTTTGGAGCCCTATGTCTATAAAAATTAATTGCAAATATTCAAAATGTTTACTATGGTGTCACTATTTAGGGCCACCACCAAGTATGTTAAAGAAGTAAGCATAACTGTTACTCTTCCATAAGGCAAAAGGGCATATTTTCAGGAGTTCCATCTGCTGTACCAGGAGGTGAATCAAGTAATGATCTTTGTCTATAAAATAATTCACATTTCAATCTAACATTCCCCATTCCACATTATAATAATAAAAACTAGGAGGAGACTAAAACAAACAAACAACTACAACTACAACAACCAGCTTTTCCTTCAATGGAAAAGTAAATATAACCTTATGAGTAGCCTGAAATTTATTTTTAAATATTTTTAAGATAAACGTTTTTGTTAGAAAACCATATATTTTATATTACTAAGAAATAATAGGCAAAGTTTTATTAACTTCTAAAAAGTCTAGTTACTTCTATTTATCTATTAACTCGTCTCTTCATGAAGTAGAACATGATCACACCTATTGTATCTACCCAAGTTTGTATGCTTTGCTTATTTTATGTTTGCAATTTCCTTGCTTAATTTTTACAATATTTGATACATAATAGTATCTTTAAGTCCATCTATGGTTTCACAAAATTTGTTTGAACTTCATAAAAATGTACCATACTTTTTGCACTGTCCTTGTTTTACTTCTCTATTAGCTTTCCAATATTTATACACTTTAGAGTGTGTAGCTATCATTTATTTTTATTCTTCCATAATGCTATGTTTACAAATTTGTATTCATCTGTACTTTTAAAAATATCTTAATTATATACCATTTCTCATCTCATGTAACACTCATATTACTTCTACACTTATCAGATATTATGTAACTGAAAACCACAACTCAGCAACAATATAACACCATTTTTCAAAATTAAATGGCTTACCAGAATTCTTTAATTCCATCCTTTATTTGTATTAGATGACCCTTTATTCTGGTATTTGGCATTGTTCCTATGGAGGAAAGCTTATAAGTTGATATTCCATAAATAGAAGGATTTATTATGATTGATTAATTATTTTCATTTAGAATGCATAGAATATGGTTGATTTAATATTTCTTTCTTACTCTCTGCCTGGAACATAGTGCTATCTATGTAATAGCCACTAAAATATTAAGTTAATTACCTAGACTTTAAACTGCATACTAATAGGAATAACATACAGAACTCTTCTCAGATTGGGACACCTGGGTGGCTCAGTCAGTTAAACGCCTGAGCCTTTAGCTCAGGTCATGATCTTAGGGTCCTGGGACTCAGTTCTGCAACAGATTCCCTGCTTCGCCGGGAGTTTGCTTCTCCTTCACCCTGCTGCTCCCCCTGTTTGTGCTCTCTCTCACTCTCTCTCTTACAAATAAATAAAATTAAAAAAATAAATTCTTCTCAGATAGCTAATATAGAATATCGTCTTTGTATTCATCAAAGGAAAGTGCCATATAATAATGAAATTCAGACTACTTCAAATTCATTTTTTAACCAGTAAGAAAGTACTGGAAACAAGCCAAAAATGTCTTCAATGAATTAAAGAAATAGATTGATTTTCAATATCTTAATGTTTCTAAAATAAATTGCAAGATTTTTATTCTAGATAACAGTGTAAATATCCATTTTACAATGATATTCTAAATATAAACCCGAGAAAACTACTTGACATATATGATGACAAAAACGAGTTTGACAAAAGTCAGTTTGGGTAAAACTTACAACACCTACCACCTGAAACTCTTGTTCTATAATTTAATTATTTTAATTTACAAAAATACAAAAATAATATATCAGAGTAAGTCTATTGATAGCTTTGAAGGTATGCTCTGGTTGTGCACTGTTTACTATTTAAAGGGGAATCCAATATGTGATGCTTATGGTGTTACTATATTAAAATTCAACAAGTTCAGAAGCATACGAGGAATAGAATAAAGACAAAAGATGACCCTTACTTATCCTAAAGATAGACAATGGTATATATGTGCTAGTTGGGGAGAGAATCCAGTCAGTAGATGGAGGATGTGGTAGTGGAAAAAAAAAGACACAACGTTTTGGTTGAAAGTTTAGCACTATATTTAACAAAGTGAAATTGTGTGTTAATAGCCTTGAATAAAATCCAAAAAATATTTTCAATTCATTGAAGATTATTTAGGAAAAACTTGAAAAATACAACTTGATAAGGATTCCAATAAAATATTCATAAGCAATACAAGTTTCAGAATTTTTAGTATATTTTCCCTAAAAAGCCATTTGATTTGAATTAAAAAGAATTCTATTTACCTGCCACTTAAATAAGAGGAAATTATTTGGTTTTGTAATAAGTCAATAAAATAAATTAACATATCTTTAGAAAACAGATATGCACACTAATTTAAAAATAATACTGCTTAAGCTGTTCAGCAAACATTTGTAAAATTCCTTGCCATCAGCTAGCTCTGGAGTTCTGCTAGGTGAGTAAGGCCATGTATGTTACTGCTCAGAGTACTGACACAAAGCAATTGTCCCCTTCACATCCATTTTTTGCTGTTGATATGTCATGCTATGTTGTTTAGAGATCCATAGATGGCCCTACATGAAGGCCTTTTTTTTGTGTGTATATGGGTGACTGTGATTTAACTTTCAAATAAGATGGCTCCTGATTTACAATGATTCAATTTATGATATATTTGGCAATGATGTGAAAGTGAAAGTGATTCAGTAGAAACTGTACTTTGAATTTTGAATTTGGGTCTTTATAAAAAGGGCCAGTGACATGTGGTATGGTGCCATCTTGTGATGCTGGGTAGCGGCAGTGAGCCACAGCTCCCAGTCAGCTAGAAGATTACAGGGCTGAACATCTGATATTCTTACAAGCATTCTATATATAACCATTCTTCTTTTTTTTAGTGTAATATTTATAAATTGCACGTGATATTTGATATTTTGTTATAAAATAGGCTTTGCTTAAGATGATTTTGCCCAAATGCAGGCAAATGTAAGTGTTCTGAGTATGTTTAAATAAGCTTAAGGTAAGCTATGATATTTGATAGTTTAGGTGTATTAAATGCATTTTCAATTTTTTATGTGTTTCTCTGTACATAGCCCCCTTGTAATCTGAGGAACATCTCTATATGTATATGTAGCCTTGGTATGGCTTACTTATTATTGGCATGAAACATCTAGAACAGTACGTGTGCCATATAATTGTCTACAACATCAAACAAGTTTCTTGAAAACTTGTGCCAAAGGGGTTATGTATTTAAGGATACTTATTTCAGAAGGGTTCTCTCAAATGTAAGATTTTTCAGAAGATAAGTGAAAATCTGACCAAACTAAAAATTTTTCCATTTTCCCTAGTGAGCAAAGATAGCTAACATCTATCTGCCATTTTCAACACTGTACTCAACGATTGTAATTCTAATTTAAGAACAGATTATTTATATCAAAACCACATGTTGGCCTAATCTTATACAATATTCATCAATCTCACTCAGAGCCTTGGACACTTTTATTTGTTGAGTCTATATGGTACTACGGACATTCATCTTTTTTGACCTCATAGCTTCATGTATGTCTATACATTTGAAAACACATGCATCATAGTTCCATTGTAAAATGTCTGGGTTATAAAATGTGCTGTGCTATCAAAATGGTAATAAGAACATACAAATGACCTGGTGTAATGAACTGGACCAGATTGCCAGATATCACATTTCATACCAGAAAGATTCAGTGGTACATTTTAAAATGGCCAGCTATACTTCGACTGAATTATAACTCATTTAACTTCTTTCTTTGTGTACAGTATTATACATTAGTCAGTATTATAGTGAATAAGTATTTTGGACAGATGTAAATATGCTGTAATAAAAAATGCTTTTCTTCTTTCTTTTAGTCCTTTTTACTTGTAAGAGTGGCCACAAATACCATGCCTCCCCCAAAATAATTTGCAATCCAAATTTATCTCTAAATGAATTTATTGCACAGAAAAAAAAAATATATATACACTTACAGTAGACATGTTCAAAAATAGTTACACAACAACAGGGCCCTAAATGTAAGCAGTATAGTTGTTTTGTTTTGTTTTGTTTTTTTTCTTTAAAAAAAAGAGGTTATGTGAAATATTGGAATTTTATTTCCAGGCCTAGTATTTCAAGACAGTTAACTACACTTACGGTGTCAACAGCCTCTTGTTGGCAGTGTGATTTTATTGTCTCCATGGAATAACAGCAAGAATTTACTATTGCTTCTTTCTTTTATGACACACACAGAAAAAAAAATTGACACATTTGCTCAAGACCAACCAGAATCATTTTAACCTATCAAAATTGATGGGAGGCCTTCACTGCCAAAGTCACTGCTGGCTTTTCACAATTCATTGCAGACAATCTGCTACTCCCATTATGATAAAGGAGAGAAGAGTCATAATCAGGGAAGAAAGCTAGATTAATACTTGTAATTATCATTGAATTATTTAGCCTGCTATAGGATTATTATTATTAGTGTCATTTGATAATTTTCTCTCATTTTATTAAACACAACTGTGAGTAATTACCCTACCTAATATTTCTCTGTATTGGCTGACTAGCTAGCAAACATTCATGAAAATATCCATTAGCCACACATATAAAATGCTGCATTATGATGCTGTTGAATCAGAACATACCACTACCTGATCTTGTAGCTCTTTGATGATTTGCAAATCAATTAATTCTATGTTTATTGGATTCTTCCCATACCATTAGAAAATTTATAAAAAAAAAAAGAAAATTTATAACAGAGTCCATGAACATTATTAGTTTTACCATTTTAAACCAGCAATCACACTTTGATTTTTACAACAAAAGCAGAAATATAAACACACACATTTGGATCAGTTTTCTGTTAGTCTGTCTGGTCTTCAAAATCCTATTCCTCAAGATAATGCACACCAAAGTTCTGGATTAAACAAGAAATTAGATGGCACCTGAACACTTGGTTTAATATTCTCCAAAGGACTATGCAACTTATTTCTTACATTATGACATTGTTTTACAAAGATCCACACTTTTATAATGTTAGTATTTTTAATAATCAATAAAGTCAATTAATCATGATTAAAAATCAAACAAAAATTTCTACTTTTTGCTTTTGCCTCCTTCATTTAGAACTTATTTATAGCCTGATAATTCAAAGGTCCCTATGTTTATGAAAATCTGGACAGAAATAGCTCTAAGATCCCATTCAGAACTTGATATTAATCTAAGTCTTTTGGCTCCATTTATCCTGAGAGCAAAGAGTAGGATAAAGGATTTGGGCTCGATCCCAGGATCTTGACTGAGATCATGACCAGAGACAAAGGCAGATACATGTGCAAAATCCCTTTTTTTCTGGGAAACAATACTTTACAAGAGATGTTTGAAAAAGTACTGGGGAATCAACTTTAATCGGAGATACAAAAATTTAATTGACTTTTGTAAAGCTACAGGGATCCAAATGATGGGAATCCCAGCCCGTTTAGGTTGTGGACCACAGAGTATTCTCTGTAATATCTTATTTTCCTCCATGTCTACTAACTCCAGTCCAAGTTCACTGATCTCTTTTTAGATAGTGCAACACATGGCAAAGAATACCAAACAAGTGCCCAATATTCTACATTTATTACATCATTTCTTACATATAGAAGTGTGTTATCAAGGCTGGTTCTGTGAACGAACCTAGTAATGCTAAAGTGTGTTTTTTTCTCCAAGAAATTAAATGCATGATTATCACACAATTATAAAATACTTGTGTCAAGAATTTTTATTCAAAAATTAATAAGAGAAGCAGATATTAAAACTAGTTCACATGGTTATTTGGGATATAAGCAGTGTTGTGCAGCAGAGGTGCTATGGCCCATAATTTGGGTTATAGAATTTATGTTTTCTAATGAAAAATCACTAACTTGCATTATTGTTAACAAGAATCTCGTGCATTACCATCAGTTTTCTACATTATAACCTCTTGCTCTACAGTTTGTAAATAACTTTGTCAATAGCAAGCTAATAAACGGTGTGACTCCAATGGATTGAGATAATCTCCAGAGTTTCTACTACATAATGCCCAGGACTCCATTGAAAGGACACCTAAGAATTTATTTTGCCCAAAAATTTGATCATTTTTTTCACTGTCCTTACCTATTTTCCAAACCTAGTCCTTTTGCTTCACCTTTCAGTCTACGGACAACCCTGTATCTGACTGACTTGTTAATTCTGGGAATGTCTTGCAGATTAATTTGCTTGCCAGAGGTGGTTCCTCTAATTGATGTCTAAGAACCCTAATTAGTTAAGAAAACATATTTTTAACATTTTCATTGCTATGTATTATTACTATTATTATTGCTAATATCTCTATTATAAATAATTCACAAGGGCATCTTTCTGACCAAAGACAAAGAGCTGGCTACTAGTAGAAAAAGTACATTTGACTCTGTCAGTGAAAGTGGTAAAGGGATTTGAGCAAATAAGGCAAAGCACTGGAATTATGTGTTAAAACTTTAAATATTATAGACACATTTACTTAATTTCTAATAGTGTTGTTGCTTATAATTAAATAAGATGTTTTCAAGAACCACGCATTACAGCAAATATATTGTTTATACAGATTAAATTTTCATCAAAAGGGACGCCTGGGTGGAGCAGCTGCCTTTGGCTCAGGTCATGATCCCAGGGTCCTGGGATCGAGTTCCGCATTGAGCTCCTTGCTCGGCCGGGAGCCTGCTTCTCCCTCTGCCTCTGCCTGCCATTCTGTCTGCCTGTGCTTGCTCTCTCGCCCACTCTCTCTGATAAAGAAATAAAATCGTAAAATTAATAAATAAATTTTCATCAAAAAATTGTAAGTGTATTTTATTGTAGGATCATGATCAGCATTTTGCAGATGAGAAAAGTGAAATTTAGAAAAGTATGTCTCTTCAAATCCCTCATACAATATCTGGCCTAGATAGAAGGATATACTATCACAGTTGAGGAAGATAATTGAGATTACTTAAAATGATAAACTTTACTGTATAGGGTTTTTTAAAAGTTTGCCACAGATTCAGATTCTTTTAAAATATATATCTATTTTGTGTAAAGAGAATGCAATGAGAAGTAAAAAGAAAGTGATATATCAGTGCTACCAACTAATGGCTATAATATCATCACCTTGTTTAGGAACAATGAAACATTGTGAAATATTTAAATAAATTCCTATTTATTTTATATATTTATAAATTTAAATAAATTCCTATTTATTTATTATTAAAGAAATTCCTCTAACAAACAGTATGTTTGGAAGGTTGCTAGCAGGAAAGTGTTGTACTACATGGAAGTAATCAGGAAATGTGATCTAAAATTCTGCTTTCAAGGGCGCCTGGGTGGCTCAGTGGGTTAAAATTCTGCTTTCAAGAAGCTATAACAGTAAGTACTGAGCATTAGCTATTATATGCTATGGATGAATAACTGAAATCTACATTTGAAACTAATGGTACACTATATGTTAACTAATTGAATTTTAAAAAGTTAGTATAAAAAAACCACTATTTTATAAAACAATATTCCCAACAGGCTCTTTTGCTTTAAAATACTCACTTTGTAATGAGAGTCATTACTTTTGTCTAGCCAATTCTTACATCACTGTTTATCCCTTCCCTGCTTTATCCCTTCCCAGTATCAATAAAGGCTCACTTGGGTTACCTAGAAGCCATGAGAAAGCTTGTAATAGATCTGGCTGGTTTTCACCAGCAATTTGACCACCATGTGCACAGGGAAGTCTATTGATAAAGGCTTTATTGCAATAAGTTGCAAATACATGGATGATTTTGAATTCTCTTTCTTGAGGTCTTGTTTCATGATAATGAATTTAGGGTGGCTTATTGGAATGGATGTTATTAACATATCTTCATAGTTATAAGTACATGGAATTGTAAAATAGATTAATGAATGTGGCATTACTGACAACTGTCCTCATTTTGAAATCAAATTAGAGTGTACTAAGATGAGGAAGCAAAGCAGATTTGGGATTATGAGTGAACTTATTTAAAAAAGTCTTAGGGGAATGATCAGACTATTGGGTAATTCAGTAGAAAAATGTCAACTGATGGAGATTCTGTGTTCCCTGATTTCAGAGAGAAGTTAAGATAAATAAGTAACACGAGGAGACTAGGAAGCCAAACATAAGTGATAATTTTGTGCCAGGGTGTGTATACATCTGTTTATCTTCTTGCATTACCACTAAGGTTGCTCCTAGAGGAGAGTTTAAATATGTGTTGGAGCTAATCTCTGTGGATTACACAAGAAACCACATCCTACAGCTCTCCCTGAAACACCCCTTATGATTTCAATGTAATTTGGTTTTTGCATTTTTAGAAATAACAAAATACTTTGCAAACTCATCTATTTATTACCACCACAAGTGAGTCAGCTGACTCCACATTTTAACACAGTGACAGTCAAGAGGAATGGAGGAATGAGTAGAGTTATCTATATATTTGTTTTAAGAAGTATGACAGGATAGCAGCTATTTCCAGGAACCAAAACATGGGTCAGCAGCTGTGCAGGAAAAGTGATGGAATAAATGACTCATTTCAGAGGAGTTCTATAACATATTAGTTCTATAATATATCTTCAGCACCCAATTACCCGCTTTGATCTAAAGATAAGGATTTACAGTTAAGGTCCCATTTATGATTTGACTGGTAGGGTCTGAATCATTTTTACTATTGTTTTGACTATTACTTGAAACTTATAGTAGTACTTGGGATGTGTGTTGTGTATTCTGTGAACATGTGCTATTTTTAGATTAGATAATTTCTGTCTCGAACCCCTGTTAATTTGTTTGTTTTTGTTTATTTGATAGTGGTTTCAGTAAATGGATATATCTGAAAAATTGCAAGCCACTATTAAAATAAGTTATTATTATATATAGCATGTAATTGCACATTCCTCCTTTGAATCCCACAGAGCTTCACCATATCCTTAACAATTTGGGAAAAACATGCTATTATTTTTCTTTATAAAATTTCTCCTGTTAGGCTGTGATGGTTGTCATCAGCAGTAACTCCTCTGAAGGCTTTGTCAAAAGAGTTGAAAAAATTAGAAAGGTGTGAATGAAACTGTTTGCTGAATATAAAGAAAAGAGCATTGAAGTACAATTCACACTCTTACTTCTCCTTCTATGCTTTCAGATGTTTGACATTTGAAAATTTTGCTTCTAGAAGAGATGCCCTATATAATTCTTACTTTAAGGAGCAAGTTGCTTTTATAATTTTTTTATTATTCTACCATTCAAGTGTTTCCATTTAAATTAAATTCAATACCATTAAAAAAAATCAAAAGTGCAGCCAGTATTCAATTTCTGGGCTAAATAATTTTAGAAAGCTTTGTGTTATTGAACCTACAGGGTTTTTCTGTAGTTTTAACTCTTTCTTTCTGTGATTTTTCCCATTAGTGGGAAAAAGGGACTGCAATATAAGTGACTGCAATATAACAATATTACAGACATTGAGGATAAAGAAGGACTGAATAGAACAATCCTTGGCCTCATGAAGTTGAGAATCTAGCACGGGCGTCAAACAATTTAATCATTCAGAGACAATTTATTGAGTGCCTGGCCTAAGATGAGCACAACAAAACCCCAGCCCAGAGGAATCATTTTAATGGGAGAGATAGATAATAGGTAAGCCAACTTAAAAAAAAAAATCGTGGGCGCCTGGGTGGCTCAGTGTGTTAAGCCGCTGCCTTCGGCTCATGTCATGATCTCAGAGTCCTGGAATCGAGTCCCGCATAGGGCTCTCTGCTCAGCAGAGAGCCTGCTTCCCTCTCTCTCTCTCTGCCTGCCTCTCCATCTACTCATGATTTCTCTCTGTCAAATAAATAAATAAAATCTTTTAAAAAAATCGTACTGGTATTTCTTTAATAGTGATGCATATTTGAACTAAATAAGCACATTTTAAAAAGAGCAGTGATTGAGAAGAGGTTTTTTTAACTGAGTGGTCCAAAAGGGCCTCCCTGAAAAAGTCTGTTTTGAACAGATTTCTGAATAATATCAGTTAGGAAGCTGGTAAAAATCTCAGGGATAGGTGATTTTTCCAACCAAAAAACTGTAAAGGCTCCAAAGTCACAATAGAGCTATAAGTTTCTCTAATAAAGTAACTTCTGACAAAGAATGAGAAGAAATAACTAACACAGGTTTGAAAGAAAAGGGACAGACTTTCTATGGAATTCATATTTAATTAAAGCTCTAAAGGAAAAAATACAATAGAGCAAAATTCTGGTCACGGTGATATACGTAATGAAAGTTCATAAACAAGGTGTGGGTAGCAAAGAGTGTGTGGGAATGTTGGTAAGAACAGTGGGGAAGAGTCATCCCTGAACATGTTCTTAAGTGAAGCAATTCTTGTGTTGTTTTAAAGGGTAAATTGGAGTTTGCCTAACTGATTAGAGAAGGATGCCTCAGCTTATGGAAGTTCAAAGCCATAAAGATGTGATAAACTACTGCAGATATTTTCATGTATATTTGTTGTTGCTTCTAGTAATGGTGATCTAAAAACTCCTACTTAAGACAACTAAAAATCCAGACCAAATAGCATTTAAAATGAAAAACATCAGAATGATTATAAAAATTATGTGTGGGAGGGGCGCCTAGGTGGCTCAGTGGGTTAGGCCGCTGCCTTTGGCTCAGGTCATGATCTCAGGGTCCTGGGATCAAGTCCCGCATGGGGCTCTCTGCTCAGGAGGGAGCCTGCTTCGTCCTCTCTCTCTCTCTGCCTGCCTCTCTGACTACTTGTGATTTCTCTCTGTCAAACAAATAAAATCTTTAAAAATAAAATTAAGTGTGGGATTACTGGGCCAAAATACGAAATACAATGAGAGCCTAGTGATATATGCCCTGAAGCCATTTTAGCTATGAGAGAATTTGAAACTGCTAAAACACACTGAGCTGTGTTGTTAATAGACTCTTGATACTAGAGAAACAAAATTCAAAATCCAGCAGCAATCAAATTTGAGGACTTTGGAACAACCCAAATTAAGTTGAGATCCCCAAAGCACAAGGAGAAGCAGAAATAAGACTATAGCCTACCTTGCCTTCTGTGTAAACTGAGAAAGTCAATCACTGAATTTGGAGTATGATTGTCTTGTAGAGTCTCAGATATAAGAGAAAATCCTGCTAAGGAGGACCATACCATTATTATAGCTCTTAATTATCCCTACTCAATAAGAGTTTCAAATATAATGTCTTGAACATAGCAAAATGTAACAGAGCACACAAAGAAAAACCATTAACAAGATTTGATAGACAAAATGGGATTAAGTATGATGTTAAAATGATCAATAAAGATTATAAAATGGCTTGATTACTCTGCTCAAAGAAATGAGATGGGAAGCAAATTGAACAAAAACCTGAAACTAAAAATGATATTGAGAAAGGTTTTATAAATGAACCAAATGGATACTCTAGAACTTTAAAGATATGACAGCTTATTTAAGATACCACAGGGGTGCCTGGGTGGCTCACTTAATTAAACCTCCAATTCTTTTTCCTTTTTTTTTAACACCTTAATTTTATTTTATTTCTTTCATTTTGGCTCAGGTCATGATGTCAGGGTTGTGAAATAGAGCCCAGTGTTGGGCTCTGTGCTGAGCCTGGAGCCTGCTTCAGATTCTTTACCCTTCTTTTTCTATTCCTCCCTGCACTCTCACTTGCTCGCTCTCTCTTGCTTGCAAATAAATAGATAGATAGATAGATAATAGACAAAGCAAAATAAAAGCAGATTATGAAAATAAATATAAAGATTTTGAAATGAAAACAAGTTCAAAATAAAATAGAGAAGACCTACACAGCTAAAAGTTCATTCAGAAAATCTACTATTAAAGAAGTCAGTATGACACAATGTTTAGTTATCTAAAGATTTGAGCATGTACTTTACAGAAAGGGTAATCCAAATGGCCACTCATATATAAAAACTGTTTTATCTTTATTATGAATCTGGAATTAAATTAATTAAATTAAATATTTTGTATATATTTTGTATATTAACCCCTTGCTGGGTATATGGATTTCAAAAACTTTCTCCCATTCTGTAGGTTTTCATTTTGTTGATTGTTTCTTTTGATGTACAGAAGCTTTTTAACTTGATGTTGTCTCATCTCATTGATTTTTGTTTTTGTTGTTTGTATTTTTTATGTCCAATCCAAGAAAGCATTGCCCAGAATACTGCCAGACTACTTTCTCTTGGAAGTTTTATGGCGCCAGGTCTTACTATTATAATTTTTTCTGAATTTTGCTAATTTTGATATTTTTTCTGGATTTGAGTACTCTCAGTCTTAATTCTTTTGAATTATTTCCAGGGCATTGTAGTTCCACTAATGATTGGATCCAGGAAGAGCTGAGTATATTCCATCTAGTCTTGGATCAAACACCTAAGACAAAACAGTACTCATCCTGATCCAATGATCTTCCACAGGTCTGCTTTATCTTAGTTGATGATTTCCACCACACATTTCTATATACTATTGTACATGGATTATTAAGAAGATCAAAACAACAAAATTATATAATTATATGACTTGTTACAAAAAATAACTTGCCTAAATTCAATGACATAAGATTCAAGTCTGGGATATTATGGCAGATCTAAAAAACTTAGTCCTGTATGTATATATTTATGCAAATCTTTTTTTTAATAAACATATATTTTCATCCCCAGGGGTACAGGTCTGTGAATCACCAGGTTTACACACTTTACAGCACTCACCAAAGCACATACTCTCCCCAATGTCCATAATACCACCCCCTTCTCCCAAACCCCCTCCCCCCAGCAACCCTCAGTTTGTTTTGTGAGATTAAGAGTCACTTATGTTTTGTCTCCCTCCCAATACCATCTTGTTTCATTTATTCTTCTCGTACACACTTAAGTCCCCATGTTGCATCACCACTTCCTCATATCAGGGAGATCATATGATAGTTGTCTTTCTAAGCATGATACGCTCTAGTTCCATCCATGTTGTCACAAATGGCAAGATTTCATTTCTTTTGATGGCTGCATAGTATTCCATTGTGTATATATACCACATCTTCTTGATCCATTCATCTGTTGATGGACATCTAGGTTCTTTCCATAGTTTGGCTATTGTGACATTGCTGCTATAAACATTCGGGTGCACGTGCCCCTTTGGATCACTACGTTTGTATCTTTAAGGTAAATACCCAAGAGTGCAATTTCTGGGTCATAGGGCAGTTCTATTTTCAACATTTTGAGGAACCTCCATGCTGTTTTCCAGAGTGGCTGCACGAGCTTGCATTCCCACCAACAGTGTAGGAGGGTTCCCCTTTCTCCGCATCCTCGCCAGCATCTGTCATTTCCTGACTTGTTGATTTTAGCCATTCTGACTGGTGTGAGGTGATATCTCATTGTGGTTTTGATTTGTATTTCCCTGATGCCGAGTGATATGGAGCACTTTTTCATGTGTCTGTTGGCCATCTGGATGTCTTCTTTGCAGAAATGTCTGCTCATGTCCTCTGCCCATTTCTTGATTGGATTATTTGTTCTCTGGGTGTTGAGTTTGCTAAGTTCTTTATCTGATATGTCGTTTGCAAATATCTTCTCCCATTCTGTCAGTTGTCTTTTGATTTTGTTAACTGTTTCCTTTGCTGTGCAAAAGCTTTTGATCTTGATGAAGTCCCAATAGTTCATTTTTTCCCTTGCTTCCCTTGCCTTTGGCGTTGTTCCTAGGAAGATGTTGCTGCGGCTGAGGTCGAAGAGGTTGCTGCCTGTGTTCTCCTCAAGGATTTGGATGGATTCCTTTCGCACATTGAGGTCCTTCATCCATTTTGAGTCTATTTTTGTGTGTGGTGTAAGGAAATGGTCCAATTTCATATTTCTGCATGTGGCTGTCCAATTTTCCCAGCACCATTTATTGAAGAGGCTGTCTTTTTTCCATTGGACATTCTTTTCTGCTTATTTGAAGATTAGTTGACCATAGACTTGAGGGTCTACTTCTGGGCTCTCTATTCTGTTCCATTGATCTATATAATGAACTTATACAACTTAGTAATACACACACACACACACTCACACACACACAATCTGATCAAAAATTGGGCAGAAGACCTAACAGACTTTTTTTTTTTCCCTAAGAAGACATCCAACATCCAAACACCAACCAGGGACATGACTTTTCATGTCATGTCAACATACTAATCATTAGGGAAATGGCAATCAAAGCCACAATTATATATTGCTTCACACCTTTTAGAATGGTTAGCATCAACAAGAGATAAATTTATTCAGGTAAGGGAACACTGTGTCCTGTGGGTGGAATTGTAAATTTGTACAGCCATTAGAGAAAACAGTATGCAATTTCCGAAAAACATTAAAACAGAATAGTGAATTAATGTATGCATTCCCATGTTCATTGTAGTATTATTCACAAAAGCCATGATATAAACTTAGGTGTCCATCAGTAAAAAAAAAAAAATTAAATTAAAAATAAATTAAAACCTAAAATGACATACTATTACACACTTACCATATTAGGCAACAGTAAAATTTTCTTGCAAGAATGTGAAAGAATGAAAGTGCCCATAATAAAAACATTTGAGGTAATTTGGACAATATTCATAAAACTTAAAAAAAAAATAAAAAATTTAGTCCATTCCTAGAAATACAACATGGAACTAAATGAATATTTTCACCAGGATATGCAAACAGATGATTATAGCTATTTCATTCATACGGCAGGTCAGTAGTGGTCTATTTGCACAATGTTACATTAAATAAGAGAGAATGTTAACAAACTGGGAGGAGGGGCTAGGTTGTTATCATAAACAGAACTTCTATGGTGCTGATTATGTTCTATTTATCAAAATCTTTAAGTTAAAAAAGTTTTCAAATTTATATCTAGATAGATAGATGATAGATAGACAGATATCCCAGAAGCTGCAATGCGAGGCTAAGACCAGGCTTTAAAGGGCTTTTCTATACTCTACTAAATACTTGAAGCCATTCATTATATCATAGCTCAGTGTTCAAATCTCCATTTGTTTCCTCAGTTTCCTAATATTTATCTTAAGGTGACCTGATCTAGACTTTTGATCACCTTTGTCTAAATATTTCTATTTTAACAAAGTCCTTTTGAACACTGAGAGACTAAAACTTAGAAAAATACTCTGATTGTTATCTCACTAGAGTGGAAAATATATAGTTACCCATTAACTAATGATATCCATGTCTACATAAGATCCATGACATTTTTAATTCTTGGGAGCTTTTGGTTAAATGAATTTTTTAAGCTTCCTTTAAATGAAGCTTTAAAAACCATCACCACATGAATAAAATTAAAGAACTAAATGAAAAACAGGCCAAGTATTTACAGAGTAATAGAATGTGCAGTGGAAAGAGTACAATTCTGAAATCATAAAGTCTAAATTAGTGTGATGCATCTTTACTAGCCATGTAATCATAAACCAGTTATCTAAATGTGTTAGCTTCAGTTTTTTCACCCATGAAATGGTGATGATAATACTTATTATGCAGGGTTGTTGTGCGGATGTGATGAAGCTTGGAGCATGAGAGTTTCATATTCCATGCTAAAATGATAGCCATTTTTATACTTATAATAATTCTAATAATAGTAATTAAATTGTTCAAAATGGTAATATTCATTTCTATTGAGGCATTGTATTGACGATTCATAGACACATTTACCAAAATAAATTTCATTTTACTTTACCCCCTCTGAGGATATATATTCCCTAATTCAATATGAATCTCATTATGAATAATAATTATCATAATAAATATGCTGATTTTTTTCTATTTATTTTTAGGGAGGTATCCTTTACTGTTGAACATAAAGAAACTTAAGCAAGTCTGTCTTATTCAAAATTTGCATGCTGCTTTCTTATGAAAAAGATTACAGAGTTGTGTGAAATAAATTCATGCAGTTAAGACATTTATGTTTGGAAAACTGGGTGGTCAGTTTAGTATTTCCAAAGAAGATTTTAAATTTAAACGTTAAAACTGAGCTATTTCAGCCTTATTTATAGACCATTCTTCAAGCTTCTTAAGTACTCCTTCATTGTAAACTAAGTAATAGTTTTCGTCACAGTGTATATAACGAAAATGGATTTTATATTCTATTCTTTGAGAGGATGTGGGTATCATCCACCGTGCTGCGGAGACGAGCTCCGGCAAGATGCAGCAGCATCCCCAAACCCAACTCTGATTTCCTAACGAATGCTGTGCTTTCCCAGGGGAAATGCCCAGGCAAGGACGCTTTCGCTGTATGCGGGGATTCCCCCCCACCGCGAGACTGGCCACAGGCAAGCCCCAGCAGCCCGCCAAACATTTCTCAGCGAATGCTGTGCTTTCTCAGAGGCTTTGCTCTGGAGCGAACAGCACTTTGCCGCTGCATCCTCAGCAAGGCTTCAGTCGCATCAGGGAAGAAGAGCTGCGGTAGTGCTGGTGCCTCTTTGGCCTTGCTTTCCTGGACTTCAAGTTCGCGCCCGGGGTTCACCTTGCTAAGCCGAACTAAGCAGACTCAGTCACAACCCTGCAGCAGTGTGCTTGGCCTAGCATGGCACTCTATGCCTATTACCATCTCCTGGCATAGGTAAGGCTTTGCCTTTTGCTCAGGCGCTCAGGCAGACTCTGGGCCTAAGCCAGTGCCTTCACCACAGGAGAGAGGAGGCGACAGAATCCCTGCACATGGCCCGTGCACTAGGATGGCGTACTGTGGGTGACTGTCTCCATTCCTTCCCTGGCACAGCCCCTGCCACCGACAACGCTGCCACATCTTGGTGGAAGACGGCATCTGACTGCCCGTTTCTCCATGGGGTTGTTTCTTCGAATTCCGGGTACGGCACCTGGTGGCAAGCCCAAAGCTGTCCTTGGGACAGGTGGCCAAGGAGATGCTGTCGCCTTCTGCCTGCCTTCTGCCCAGACTCCTTCCTCAGAGTGGAGCACGCGCCCCTGCCCTAGTCGTCCCCTCTCGCATCCAGGCTTCCATCTGTCCGCACAGGGAGCGGGTGACACTTGTCTTGCCACCAGCCTGCTGTTCGTGCCACGGCAGGCTATCCGGCTTTCCGAGCGTTGCGCGACCCCAAGGCCAACGGCTCCTTCTCTTCCACGGGGGTCGCGTGCTGTGCCTTCCCCACACTTGCTCCTGGGGAGCGCGGTGACAGACGTGTGCAACCATGCTTCTCTCTCAGGCAGAGGGGATGCTAGGGCAAAGAATATTTCGCTCCATGCGGGTATCTTCCACCGTGCTGCGGAGACTAGCTCCGGCAAGCTGCAGCAGCATCCCCAAACCCAACTCTGATTTCCCAACGAATGCTGTGCTTTCCCAGGGGAGATGCCCAGGCAAAGAGGCTTTCGCTGTATTCGGGGTTTCTTCCACCGTGAGACTGGCCTCAGGCAAGCCGCAGCAGCCCGCAGAACATTTCTCAGGAATGCTGTGCTTTCGCAGAGGCTTTGCTTTGGAGAGACCAGCACTTCGCCGCTGCATCCTCAGCAAGGCTCCAGTCGCGTCAGGGAAGAAGAGCAGCGATAGAGCTGGTGCCTCTTGGGCCTTGCTTTCCTGGGCTCCATGTGCGCGTCCTGGGTTCAACCTGCCAGGCCGAACTAAGCAGACATAGCCACAACCCTGCAGTAGCGTGCGTAGCCAAGGATGGCATTCTATGCACACTACCATCTCCCGGTGTAGGCATCTCTTGGCCTTTTACTGTGTTGGTCAGGCAGACTCGCGGACTAGGCCAGTGCTTTCCCCACAGGAAAGGAGAGGTGACAGGATCCCTGCACACCGCCCGTGCACTGAATAGGGAGCTTTGGGGGACTGTCTCCACTCCTTCCTCTTAAACCCCGTGCCTCCACCAAGCTTCCACATCCTGGAGGAAGACGGCATCTGATGGCTAGTTCTTTCTGGGAGTTGTTTCTCGAGTTCAGGGTAGGCGCCTGGTGGCAAGCCCATGTGTCCACCTCGGACAGGTGGCCAAGGAGCGCTGTCTCCTTGGACTCAAAGGCTCAGGACAGGCATGCTTTCTGCCCAGACTCCTTCCTCAGAGTGGAGCCCTTTCCCCTGCCCTAATCTTGCCCTCGTGTCTCCTTAGCAGCCAGGCTTCCGTCGCTCTGCAGTGACAGACGTGTCCCTTTCCTTAAGGCTCTTTCCACAGGCGCCAACGCGCTCCTCTCTCAGGCAGAGGGGATGTCCAGGCAAAGAGGATTTCGCTCCATGCAGGTTTATTACACCGTGCTGTGGAGACTAGCTTGGGCAAGCAGCAGGCAGCATCCCACAGACCCGACTCTGATTTCCCAAAGAATGCTGTGCTTTCCCAGAGGGGATGCCCCGGCAAATAGGCTTTCGCTCTATGCGGGATTCTCCCAAGGTGCTGATAATACTAGGCTAAGGCAAGCAACAAAAGCAGCCCACAGAACCGACTCTGATTTCCCAGCGACTGCTATGCTTTCGCAGAGGTTTTCAGCTTGGCGCGAACCGCACTTCGCTACTGCTTTCTTAGCAAGGCCTTTTCGTTCGCTCTGTCGTGGAAGGGAGGAACAGCCGCGGGAGAGCTGGTTCCTCTTGGGCCTTGCTTTCCTGGGCTCCAAGTTCGCGCCCGGGGTTCACCTTGGTAAGCCCAACTAAGCAGACACAGTCACCACCCTGCAGCAGAGTGCGCGGCCTAGCATGGCACTCTATGCCTATTATAATCTCCTGGCGTAGGTAAGGCTTTTCCTTTTGCTCCGGCGCTCAGGCAGACTCTGGGCCTAGGCCAGTGGTTCACCACGGGAGAGAGGAGGCGACAGGATCCTTGCACACGGCCCGTGCACTGGGATGGGCTACTGTGGGGGACTGTCTCCACTCCATCCCTGGCACACTCCTTGCCACCGACAACGCTGCCACATCTTGGTGGAAGACGGCATCTGACTGCCCGTTTCTCCATGGGGTTGTTTCTGCGAGTTCCGGGTATGGCACCTGGTGTCAAGCCCAAGTCTGCCCTAGGGACAGGTGGCAAGGAGATGCTGTCCCCTTGTGACCAGAGGCACAGCACAGGCCTGCTTACTGCCCAGACTCCTTCTTCAGAGTGGAGCACGCGCCTCTCCCCTAGTCTTCCCCTCATGTCTCCTTAGCATCCAAGGCTTCCATCTCTCCGCACAGGGAGCTGGTGACACCTGCCTTGCCACAGGCCTGCTGTTAGTGCCTTGGCAGGCTATCCTGCTTCCCGAGCGTTTCTGACCCCAAAGGCAATGGCTCCTTCACTTCCCCAGGGGCGGCGTGCTGTGCCATCCCACACACTTGCTCCTGGGGGAGCGCGGTGACAGACGTGTGCAACCATGCTTCTCTCTCAGGCAGAGGGGATGCTAGGGCAAAGAGTATTTCGCTCCATTCGGGTATCTACCACTGTGCTGTGGAGACTAGCTCCGGCAAGCTGCAGCCGTATCCACAAACCCAACTCTGATTTCCCACCGAATGCTGTGCTTTCCCAGGGGAGATGCCCAGGCAAAGAGGCTTTCGCTGTATGCGGGGTTTCCCCCACCGCGAGACTGGCCGCAGGCAAGCCGGAGCAGCCCCGCCAAACATTTCTCAGCGAATGCTGTGCCTTTCGCAGAGGCTTTGCTTTGGAGCGAACAGCACTTTGCCGCTGCATCCTCAGCAAGGCTTCAGTCGCAACAGGGAAGAAGAGCTGCGGTAGAGCTGGTGCCTCTTGGGCCTTGCTTTCCTGGGCTTCAAGTTCGCGCCCGGGGTTCACCTTGCTAAGCCGAACTAAGCAGACTCAGTCACAACCCTGCAGCAGTGTGCTTGGCCTAGCATGGCACTCTATGCCTTTTACCATCTCATGGCATAGGTAAGGCTTTGCCTTTTGCTCAGGCGCTCAGGCAGACTCTGGGCCTAGGTCAGTGCCTTCACCACAGGAGAGAGGAGGTGACAGAATCCCTGCACATGGCCCGTGCACTAGGATGGGGTACTGTGGGTGACTGTCTCCATTCCTTCCCTGGCACACCCCCAGCCACCGACAACGCTGCCACATCTTGGTGGAAGACGGCATCTGACTGCCCGTTTCTCCATGGGGGGGTTGTTTTCTGCGAATTCCGGGTACGGCACCTGATGGCAAGCCCAAGGCTCTCCATGGGAAAGGTGGCCAAGGAGATGCTGTCCCCTTCTGCCTGCCTTCTGCCCAGACTCCTTCCTCAGAGTGGAGCACGCGCCCCTGCCCTAGTCGTCCCCTCTCGCATCCAGGCTTCCATCTGTCCGCACAGGGAGCGGGTGACACTTATCTTGCCACCAGCCTGCTGTTCGTGCCACGGCAGGCTATCCTGCTTCCCGAGCGTTTCGCGACCCCAAGGGCAATGGCTCCTTCACTTCCCCAGGGGCGGCGTGCTGTGCCATCCCCACACTTGCTCCTGGGGAGCGCAGTGACAGACGTGTGCAACCATGCTTCTCTCTCAGGCAGAGGGGATCCTAGGGCAAAGTGTTTTTCGCTCCATTCGGGTATCTTCCACCGTGCTGCGGAGACTAGCTCCGGCAAGCTGCAGCAGCATCCCCAAACCCAACTCTGATTTCTCAACGAATGCTGTGCTTTCCCAGGGGAGATGCCCAGGCAAAGAGGCTTTCGCTGTATTCGGGGTTTCTTCCACCGTGAGACTGGCCTCAGGCAAGCCGCAGCAGCCCGCAGAACATTTCTCAGGAATGCTGTGCTTTCGCAGAGGCTTTGCTTTGGAGAGACCAGCACTTCGCCGCTGCATCCTCAGCAAGGCTTCAGTCCCGTCAGGGAAGAAGAGCAGCGATAGAGCTGGTGCCTCTTGGGCCTTGCTTTCCTGGGCTCCATGTGCGCGTCCTGGGTACAACCTGCCAGGCCGAACTAAGCAGACACAGCCACAACCCTGCAGTAGCGTGCGTAGCCAAGGATGGCACTCTATGAACACTACCATCTCCCGGTCTAGGCATCGCTTGGCCTTTTTTCTCTGTTGATCAGGCAGACACGCGGACTATGCCAGTGCTTTCCCCACAGGAAAGGAGAGGTGACAGCATCCCTGCACACCGCCCGTGCACTGAATAGGGAGCTTTGGGGGACTGCCCCCACTCCTTCCTCTTAAGCCCGTGCCTCCACCAAGCTTCTACATCCTGGAGGAAAACGGCATCTGATGGCCAGTTCTTTCTGGGAGTTGTTTTCTCGAGTTCAGGGTAGGCGCCTGGTGGCAAGCCCATGTGTCAACCTCGGACAGGTGGCCAAGGAGCGCTGTCTCCTTGGAATCAAAGGCTCAGGACAGGCATGCTTTCTGTCCAGACTCCTTCCTCAGAGTGGAGCCCTTTCCCCTGCCCTAATCTTGCCCTCGTGTCTCCTTAGCACCCAGGCTTCCGTCGCTCTGCAGTGACAGACGTGTCCCTTTCCTTAAGGCTCTTTCCACAGGCGCCACCGCGCTTCTCTCTCAGGCAGAGGGAATGTCCAGGCAAAGAGGATTTCGCTCCATGCAGGTTTATTACACCGTGCTGTGGAGACTAGCTTGGGCAAGCAGCAGGCAGCATCCCACAGACCCGACTCTGATTTCCCAAAGAATGCTGTGCTTTCCCAGAGGGGATGCCCCGGCAAATAGGCTTTCACTCTATGCGGGATTCTCCCATCGTGCTGATAATACTAGGCTAAGGCAAGCAACAAAAGCAGCCCACAGAACCGACTCTGATTTCCCAGCGACTGCTATGCTTTCACAGAGGTTTTCAGCTTGGCGCGAACCGCACTTCGCTACTGCTTTCTTAGCAAGGCCTTTTCGTTCGCTCTGTCGTGGAAGGGAGGAACAGCCGCGGGAGAGCTGGTTCCTCTTGGGCCTTGCTTTCCTGGGCTCCAAGTTCGCGCCCGGGGTTCACCTTGGTAAGCCCAACTAAGCAGACACAGTCACCACGCTGCAGCAGCGTGCGGGGCCAAGCATGGCACTCTATGCCTATTACCATCTCCTGGCGTAGGTAAGGCTTTTCCTTTTGCCCCGGCGCTCAGGCAGACTCTGGGCCTAGGCCAGTGGTTCACCACGGGAGAGAGGAGCTGACAGGATCCCTGCACACGGCCCGTGCACTGGGATGGGCTTACTGTGGGGGACTGTCTCCACTCCTTCCCTGGCACACTCCTTGCCACGACAACGCTGCCACATCTTGGTGGTGGAAGACGGCATCTGACTGCGCGTTTCTTCATGGGGTTGTTTCTGCGAGTTCCGGGTATGGCACCTGGTGTCAAGCCCTAGTCTGCCCTAGCGACAGGTGGCAAGGAGATGCTGTCCCCTTGTGACCAGAGGCACAACACAGGCCTGCTTCCTGCCCAGACTCCTTCCACAGAGTGGAGCAAGCGCCTCTGCCCTAGTCATACCCTCATGTCTCCTTAGCAGCCAAGGCTTCCATCTCTCCGCACAGGGAGCTGGTGACACTTGCCTTGCCACAGGCCTGCTGTTAGTGCCTTGGCAGACTATCCTGCTTCCCGAGCGTTTCGCGACCCCAAGGGCAATGGCTCCTTCACTTCCCCAGGGGCGCTGTGCTGTGCCATCCCCACACTTGCTCCTGGGGAGCGCAGTGACAGACGTGTGCAAACATGCTTCTCTCTCAGGCAGAGGGGATGCTAGGGCAAAGTGTTTTTCGCTCCATTCGGGTATCTTCCACCGTGCTGCGGAGACTAGCTCCGGCAAGCTGCAGCAGCATCCCCAAACCCAACTCTGATTTCCCAACGAGTGCTGTGCTTTCCCAGGGGAAATGCCCTGGCAAAGAGGCTTTCGCTGTATGCGGGTTTTTCCCCCACCGCGAGACTGGCCTCAGGCAAGCCGCAGCAGCCCCGCCAAACATTTCTCAGCGAATGCTGTGCTTTCGCAGAGGCTTTGCTTTGGAGCGAACAGCACTTTGCCGCTGAATCCTCCGAAAGGCTTCAGTCGCATCAGGGAAGAAGAGCTGCGGTAGAGCTGGTGCCTCTTGGGCCTTGCTTTCCTGGGCTTCAAGTTCGCGCCCGGCGTTCTCCTTGCTAAGCCGAACTAAGCAGACTCAGTCACAACCCTGCAGCAGCGTGCGGGGCCAAGCATGGCACTCTATGCCTATTACCATCTCCTGGCGTAGGTAAGGCTTTTCCTTTTGCCCCGGCGCTCAGGCAGACTCTGGGCCTAGGCCAGTGCCTTCACCACAGGAGAGAGGAGGCGACAGAATCCCTGCACGTGGCCCTTGCACTAGGATGGGGTACTGTGGGTGACTATCTCCATTCCTTCCCTGGCACACCCCTGCCACCGACAACGCTGCCACATCTTGGTGGAAGACGGCATCTGACTGCCCGTTTCTCCATGGGGTTGTTTCTGCGAATTCCGGGTACGGCACCTGGTGGCAAGCCTAAGGATGTCCTTGGGGACAGGTGGCCAAGGAGATGCTGTCCCCTTCTGCCTGCCATCTGTCCAGACTCCTTTCTCAGAGTGGAGCACGCGCCTCTGCCCTAGTCGACCCCTCATGTCTCTTTCGCATCCAGGTTTCCATCTCTCCGCGCAGGGAGCGGGTGACACTTGTCTGGCTCCGGCCTGCTGTTCTTTCCACGGCAGGTTATCCAGCTTCCCGAGCGTTTCCCGACCCCAAGGCCAACGGCTCATTCTCTTCCCCGGGGGCGGTGTCCTGCGCCTTCCCTATACTTGCTCCTGGGGAGCGCGGTGACAGTCGTGTGCAACCATGCTTCTCTCTCAGGCAGAGGGGATGCTAGGGCAAAGAGTATTTCGCTCCATGCGGGTATCTTCCACCGTGCTGTGGAGACTAGCTCAGGCAAGCAGCAGCAGCATCCCCAAACCCAACTCTGATTTCCCAACGAATGCTATACTTTCCCAGGGGAGATGCCCAGGCAAAGAGGCTTTCGCTGTATGCGGGGTTTCCCCCACCGCGAGACTGGCCTCAGGCAAGCCGCAGCAGCCTGCCAAACTTTTCTCAGCGAATGCTGTGCTTTCGCAGAGGCTTTGCTTTGGATCGAACAGCACTTTGCCGCTGCATCCTCAGCAAGGCTTCAGTCGCGTCAGGGAAGAAGAGCTGCGGTAGAGCTGGTGCCTCTTTGGCCTTGCTTTCCTGGGCTTCAAGTTCGCGCCCGGGGTTCACCTTGCTAAGCCGAACTAAGCAGACTCAGTCACAACCCTGCAGCAATGTGTTGGCCTAGCATTGCACTCTATGCCTATTACCATCTCCTGGCATAGATAAGGCTTTGCCTTTTGCTCCGGCGCTCAGGCATCCTCTGGGCCTAGGCCAGTGCCTTCACCACAGGAGAGAGGAGGCGACAGAATCCCTGCACATGGCCCGTGCACTAGGATTGGGTACTGTGGGTGACTGTCTCCATTCCTTCCCTGGCACAGCCCCTGCCACCGACAACGCTGCCACATCTTGGTGGAAGACGGCATCTGACTGCCCGTTTCTCCATGGGGTTGTTTCTGCGAATTCCGGGTATGGCACCTGGTGGCAAGCCCAAGGCTGTCCTTGCGACAGGTGGCCAAGGAGATGCTGTCCCCTTCTGCCTGCCTTCTGCCCAGACTCCTTCTTCAGAGTGGAGCACGCGCGCCTGCCCTAGTCGTCCCCTCTCGCATCCAGGCTTCCATTTGTCAGCACAGGGAGCGGGTGACACTTGTCTTGCCACCAGCCTGCTGTTCGTGCCACGGCAGGCTATCCGCCTTTCCGAGCGTTGCGCGACCCCAAGGCCAACAGCTCCTTCTCTTCCCCGGGGGTGGCGTGCTGTGCCATCCCCACACTTGCTCCTGGGGAACGCGGTGACAGACGTGTGCAACCATTCTTCTCTCTCAGGCAGAGGGGATGCTAGGGCAAAGAATATTTCGCTCCATGCGGGTATCTTCCACCGTGCTGCGGAAACTAGCTCCGGCAAGCTGCAGCAGCATCCCCAAACCCACCTCTGATTTCCCAACGAATGCTGTGCTTTCCCAGGGGAGATGCCTAGGCAAAGAGGCTTTCGCTGTATTCGGGGTTTTTCTTCCACCGTGAGACTGGCCTCAGGCAAGCCGCAGCAGCCCGCAGAACATTTCTCAGGAATGCTGTGCTTTCGCAGAGGCTTTGCTTTGGAGAGACCAGCAGTTCGCCGCTGCATGCTCAGCAAGGCTTCAGTCGCGTCAGGGAAGAAGAGCTGCGGTAGAGCTGGTGCCTCTTGGGCCTTGCTTTTCTGGGCTCCATTTGCGCGTCTTGGGTTCAACCTGCCAGGCCGAACTAAGCAGACACAGCCACCACCCTGCAGCAGCGTGCGCGGCCTAGCATGGCACTCTATGCCTATTATCATCTCCTGGCGTAGGTAAGGCTTTTTCCTTTTGCTCCGCGCGCTCAGGCAGACTCTGGGCCTAGGCCAGTTGTTCACCACGGGAGAGAGGAGGCGACAGGATCCCTGCACACGGCCCATGCACTGGGATGGGCTACTGTGGGGACTGTCTCCACTCCTTCCCTGGCACACTCCTTGCCACCGACAACGCTGCACATCTTGGTGGAAGACGGCATCTGACTGCCCGTTTCTTCATGGGGTTGTTTTTCTGCGAGTTCCGGGTATGGCACCTGGTGTCAAGCCCAAGTCTGCCCTAGGGACAGGTGGCAATGAGATGCTGTCCCCTTGTGACCAGAGACACAGCACAGGCCTGCTTTCTGCCCAGACACCTACCCTAGAGTGGAGAACGTGCCTCTGCCCTAGTCATCCCCCTCATTTCTCCTTAGCAGCCAAGGCTTCCATCTCTCCGCACAGGGAGCTGGTGACACTTGCCTAGCCACAGGCCTCCTGTTAGTGCATTGGCAGGCTATCCTTCTTCCCGAGCGTTTCTGACCCCAAGGGCAAGGGCTCCTTCACTTCCCCAGGGGCGGCGTGCGGTGCCATCCCCACACTTGCTCCTGAGGAGCGCGGTGACAGACGTGTCATGCTTCTCTCTCAGGCAGAGGGGATGCTAGGGCAAAGAATATTTCGCTCCATTTGGGTATCTTCCACCGTGCTGCGGAGACGAGCTCCGGCAAGCTGCAGCAGCAGCATCCCCATACCAACTCTGTTTTCTCAACGAATGCTGTGCTTTCCCAGGGGGAGATGCCCAGGCAAAGAGGCTTTCGCTGTATTCGGGGGGTTCCCTTCCACCGTGAGACTGGCCTCATGCAGTCGCAGCAGCCCGCAGAACATTTCTCAGGAATGCTGTGCTTTCGCAGAGGCCTTGCTTTGGAGAGACCAGCACTACGCCGTGCCGCTGCATCCAGAGAAAGGCTCTTCAGTCGCGTCAGGGAAAGAGGACGCAGCTGCGGTAGAGCTGGTGCCTCTTGGGCCTTGCTTTCCTGGGCTCCATGTGCGCGTCCTGGGTTCAACCTGCCAAGGCTCGAACTAAGCAGACAAAGCCAGAACCATGCTGTAGCGTGCGTAGCCAAGGATGGCACTCTAGGCACCTACCATCTCCCGGTGTGTAGGCATCCCTTGTCCTTTTACTGTGTTCCTCAGGAGGACTCGCGGACTAGGCCAGTGCTTTCCCCACAGGAAAGGAGAGGTGACAGGATCCCTGCACACCGCCCAGTGCACTGAATAGGGAGCTTTGGGGGACTGTCCCCACTCCTTTCCCTTAAACCCCGTGCCTCCTCCATGCTTCCACATCCTGGAGCAAGACGGCATCTGATGGCCAGTTCTTTTCTGGGAGTTTGTTTCTCGAGTTCAGGGTACGCCCCTGGTGGCAAGCCCATGTCTCCACCACAGACAGGTGGCCAAGGAGCGGCTGTCTCCTTGGGCATAAAGGCTCGGAATTGCATGCTTTCTGCCCAGACACCTTCCTCAGAGTGGAGCCCTTGCCCCTGCCCTAATATTGCCCCTCGTGTCTCCTTAGCAGCCCATGCTTCCGTTTCTCTGCAGTGACAGATGTGTCCCTTTCCTTAAGGCTCATTCCACAGGCGCCAGCGCGCTTCTCTCTCAGGCAGAGGGGAGGCCCAGGCAAAGAGTATATCGCTCCATGCGGATTTATTACAACACCGTGACGGGGGGGGGGGTGTAGAGACTAGCATCCGGCAAGCAGCAGGCAGCATCCCACAGACCCGACTCTGATATCCCAGAGAGTGCTGTGCATTTTCAGAGGGGATGCCCCGGCCAAGAGACTTTCGCTCTATGCGGGTTTCTCCCATCGTGCTGCAAATACTAGGCTAAGGCAAAGCCACAAAAGCAGCCCACAGAACCGACGCTGATTTCCCAGCGACTGCTATGCTTTTCGCAGAGGATTTCAGCTTGGGCGCGAACCGCACTTCGCTGCTGTTTCCTCAGCAAGGCTTTGGTCGTTCGCTCTGGCGCAGCAGGGAAGAAGAGCCGCGGGAGAGCTGGTGCCCATCTTGGGCCCTTGCTTTCCTGGGCTCCAAGTTTCGCGCCCGGGCTTCACCTTGCTAAGCCGATCTAAGCAGACACAGTCAAAAACCCTGCAGCAGAGTGCGTGGCCTAGCATTGCACTCCCCTCAGGCCTAATACCATCTCCTGGCGTCAGGCTTGCTTGTTTGCTCCGGCCTCTCAGTGAGAATAGGTGTCGAGGCCAGTAAAAAGCCTTCACCACAGGAGAGGGGACCGTGCAAGTATCCCTGTACAACCTAAAAAACCGTGCACTGAAATAGGGAGCTTTGGGGTAACTGTCCTCACTCCTTCTCCCTTATACCCACCCCGTGGCTTTCCTACAAGCTTCCACATCCGAGTAAGAAGACGGCAATGATGGCCAGTTCTTTCTGGGAATGTTTCTCGAGTTCAGCGTCTGCGCTGGGTGGGAAACCATGTCTGCACCCCGGACAGGTGGCCATGAGCTGCTGTCTCCTTGGGCCCAAAGGCTCGGGACAGGCATGCTTTCTGCCTGCGCCCCGGGACCCGCCTTTCTCAGAGTGGAGCCCTTGGCCCCTGCCCTAATCTTTCCCTCTTTTCTTCTCAGCAGCCAGGCTTCCGTCGCTCCGGCCGAGGAAGACGGTGTCCCTTTCCTTTAAAAGGCTCCTTTCCACAGGCGACACCGTCTTCTTGCTCGCTCAGGGCATAGGGTAGGCCCATGGACAGACGATTTTGGCTCCATGTGATTGATCTTACCACCACAACCGGGCTGTCGATACTAGCTTCGTCAAGCCGGTATGCCACCATCGCACAAACCCGAGTCTGATTTCCCAAAGAATACTGAGCTTTTCCCGATGGAATGGCCAGGCAAATAGGTCTTTTGCCTCTATGGGTATTTTCTCCCATCGTGCTGTGAATACTAGGCTAAGGCAAGCAACAAAAGCACCCACAGCAAATCGACGCTGATTTCCCAGCGACTGCTATGGCTTGCGCATAGGATTCAAGCGTGGCGCGAAAACCGCACATCGCTGCTGTTCCTCATCAAGTGCTTTGGTCGTTCCCGCGTCTGTCGATGCAGGGAAGAAGAGCCGCGGGAGAGCTGGTGCCTCTTGGGCCTTTGCGTTCCTGGGCTCCAGTTCGCGCCCGGAGCTTCACCTTGCTAAGCCGATCTAAGCCAACACAGTCACAACCCTGCAGCAGCGTGCGTGGCCTAGCATTGCACTCTAGGCCTATATTGCTAATCTTCCTGGCGTAGGTAAGAGGCTTTGCCTTTTTGCTCTGGCTCTAAGGCCAGACTCGGTGTCTAGGCCAGTTGCCTGTTCACCACAGAAGAGGGGTGGCAACAGGTCCCTGCAAACACGGCCCATGCACTGGGATGCGAACTGTTGAGGACTTCTCCACTCCTTCCCTGGCACAAACCCCCAGCCCACCCACAACGTTCTGCCACATCTTTGCGGAAGACGGCATCTGACAGCCCTTTTCCTTCCATGGGGTTTCTTTCTTCTGCGAGTTCCGTTTATGACACCTGGTGGCAAGCCCAAGTCTGCCCTTGGGACAGGTGGGCCAGGGAGATGGCTGTCCCATTGGACCCAGAGGCACAGGACAGGCCTTCCTTCTGCCCAGACTCCTTCCTCAGATTGGAGCACGCGCCCCTTTTGCCCTATTCCGTCCCCTCATGTCTCCCTTAAGGAGCAGCCATGCTTCCTTCTCTAAACGCACAGGAGCGGTGACACTTGCCTTGCCACCCATGGCCTGCTGTTCTTGGCACGGCAATGGGCTATCCTGCTTCCCCCGAGCGTTTTCCCGAACCCAAGTCCAACGGCTCCTTCTCTTCTCCCCCTGCGGCGGTGTGCTGCGGCCTTTCCCCACACTTGCTCCGGGGAACGTGCGGTGACATACTGGTGCGACCATGCCTCTAATCTCTCAGGCAGAGGGGATGCTAGGGCAAAGAATTATTTCGCTCCATGCGGTATTTTCCCACCACTGCTGGCGGAGACTAGCTCAGCAAGCAAGCAGACATCATCCCGAACACCCAACTGTGATTTCCCAACGAATGCTGTGCTTTCCCAGGGGGAGTTGCACATGCAAAGAGGTTTTTTGCTGTATCGCGGTTCTTCTCTCCCCACCATTCGAGACTGGGCTCAGGCAAGCAAGCAGCACCTGCCAAACATTTCTCTGCAAATCTGTCTTTCAAAAGTCCTTTGGCTTGTAGCTCACAGCCAACTAAGCGCTGTTCCGCATGCACGGCTACGTACTCTGTCATGGAAGAAGAGCTTCGGGAGATCTGGTGCCCGTCTTGGGCTTGCTTCTCTGGTCTCCTGTTCGCGTGCCTGGGTCTCACCCTGCCGGCCGAAGCTAGCAGACAATATTCGACACACCGGGCAGGTAGCGCAGCCTTCGCCTAGGATGGCACTTCTCCTATGCACACTACCATCACTCCTGTGTAGGCTTCGCTTGGCTTTTAACTCCTTTTGCTCAGGCGTCTCAGCGACTAGGCCCGTGCTTTCCCCACAGAAAGAGAGTGACTTATCCCTGCACCACCGTGCACTGAATAGGGCGCTTTGGGGACTGTCCCCTCCTTTCCTTAAACCAAATGCCTCCTTCAAGCTTCCACATCCTGGAAGAAAGCGGCATCTGATGGCCAGTTCTTTCTGGGAGTTGTTTCTCGAGTTCAGGGTGCAGCCTGGTGGCAAGCCCATGTCTCCACCACAGACAGGTGGCCAAGGGCTGCTGCTGTCTCCTTGGGCATAAAGGCTCCGGGACAGGCATGCTTTCTGCGGGACACCTTCCTCCAGAGTGGAGCCCTTGCCCCTGCCCTAATATTGCCCTGCGTGTCTCCTTAGCAG